>NC_056747.1:11059063-11098914 GCF_019279795.1 Protopterus annectens | reverse complement strand
TGGTGTTTCCATGCAGGGAGCAACGAGCACTTCTATAAAACCACCAACTGTGCCCCCTAAGTGCTTGCAACTGAGGCAGCTAACCTTTTTGCCCTTCCTTTCCTAGGACTCTGACCATGCATTTAGTTTAGACCCACATCAATCCATCTCTTGGGTCCTTATACACCTCTTATGACAGAAGCCATTGTCTACATAAAAATGTAGACTCTAACAAGTGCATGCTACATAAGAAACTAGTTAAGACAAGCTACTGTAATCTCAATATTTATGGAAGAAAAACAATTAATATGAAATGCATAGGTTCATAGATTAGTACTAGGCTAACTGTCCTTGCGAGACATTTTAAGCCCAGCCAATTATCCCTTGTGAGACTCAAACCCTGCACCTTGTGTTTGTAAGGCAAACACCTTAACCATTAGGCCACCCTCCCAACCCCTTTAAAAGCATTACAAATTAAAAGAAGGTGAAGCCATTTCTAGGCAGTTCTGTTCATCTTAATTGTCTCGGTTTGGGCAATTAGGATAAATCTTCTGCGCACACAAACACAAGCAGCCCAGACCTTTATGACCTATAACAGCCCCTTTCAGTAGCGGGAAGAGAAGAAAAGCTCCAAAGTACAATGTTAACACCACAAATAATGAAGAAAGTACAGTTTTGTAACTACCATAAATGTAGATGTTCGAGTGCTAATACAGCTGCAGTAATCACAGATGTGTTTTCTGCCGTCAGGCGGGTCCTCGGTCGGCCGAATTCCAAAGTCTAGGTTCGGCGTCGGTTGCTGTCTCTTTCTTTCCTGACGTCAGTGAGGCAGGGGTATATAAGACACAGCCGATGCCATTTTCTTCAGTCTTTCTTGCCCCAGATGTCGGGTGCCCCCAGAAGGAAGGCAATACATAAATTATATTTATATACATGCAATGCAATATAATCAAAAATCAGTAGTTGCAAGCAAATATACCATAGAAGGATAACCCAATCAGGTTGTATGAAGAGGGGTTAAGCCCTAGGCCTTTACCAAGAGGGGAAGGAGGGAGGGAGGGAAAACTGTACTGCAGCTGTATTAGCACTCGAACATCTACATTTATGGTAGGTACAAAACTGTACTATGTTCATCATGCATACAGCTGCAGTAGTCACAGATGGGTAGAATCCCAAAGCTACGCACAGGGTGGTAGGCACTAGGTGGAACTGGGATGAGCCAGAATGCCCTGCAACACAGCAGTGGCAAAGCCTCTAGTTTTGGAATATAAAGGCAGGTGTAGTGTTTTGTGAAGGTATGCACAGAACTCCAAGTGGCTGCCTCCAAAATATCTTTGGTAGGAACTCGTCTGAGGAAGGCTGTAAAGGTGGCTGTGGCCCTGGTGGAGTGGGATCGGATGCCTGTAGGGACAGATTTTCCATGATAGGAGTAACAAAACCGTATGCAGTGGCCTATCCATTTTGAAATTGTCTGTTTGGTAACTGGCTTCCCTTGAGCTCCTACAGCATAGGACACAAAAAGTTGTTCCGATTTCCTGAAAGGCTTTGTTCTGTCCAAACAATAACGTAGCTGTCTATGGATGTCTAAGGAGTGTAGCAGCCTTTCCCCTTTGTTTTGAGGATTGGGGTAAAAGGTAGGTAAGTGTATGGCTTGATTTAAAGCTACCCTGGATACCACTTTAGGCATAAATGATGGGTTGGTTCGAAGGGAAACCCTGTCCTGATGGAAGATGAGAAAGGGCTGCACAGCCACGAGGGCTTGTAGTTCCAAAACCCTACGAGCTGAGGTAATGGCCAGAAGGAAAGCTGTTTTCCAGGACAAATATTGCAAATCTGTTGAGGCAGCTGGTTCAAAGGGAGGCAATGTCAATTTTTCTAGAATGCAATTAAGATCCCAGGCTGGCATTGGTTGTTTCCTTGGTGGTCTTATATTCTTAGCCCCTCTGAGGAACTGTCTTAAGAGTGGGTGAGAGAATAAGGGTGGATCAATGTTGAATTCTGCAGAAATGGCTGAGGCATGGATTTTTATGGAGGAAAAAGAAAGTCCACTGTTCAGCAGCTCAGCTAGATACTGTAACACCGGAGGCAAACTCATTTTTCTAGTGTCCTGGCCTTTTTTCTCATTCCAAGAGCAAAACCGTTTCCATTTTGCGGAGTAAGTCTTTCTAGTAGATGGCCTTCTGGCCTCCAAAATGACATCCTGCACCTCTTTGGGGAGTAGGGTCTGTTGTGGTGTTAAGGAATTTTCCATGCAGCGAGATTGAGTGTTTTCAGCTGACTGTGAAGAGTTTTGCAGCTGTGCTGAGTCAGCAGAAGAGGCATTAGAGGTAGGGACCAGGGAGGAGTATGCGTTAGGCTCCTCAGGAGTGGGTACCAGTGCTGCCTTGGCCAGTCTGGAGCAATCAGTATCATCGTCGATCTGTCTGCTCTTGCTTTCAAGAGCACCTTGGGCAGAAGAGGTAGGGGTGGGAAAGCGTAAACTGTCCATGCTGTCCAACTGAATGAAAGGGCGTCCACTCTCCAGGCCTTTGGATGAAAGGTCCTTGAACAAAACTTTTCCAATTGATGATTCCTGTGGGAGGCAAAGAGATCTATGTCTGGCCTCCCCCACGCTTGGATTATCTTTGTAAACACTTGAGGATGCAACTTCCATTCGTGTGGATCTGTCATATTTCTGCTTAGATCGTCTGCCAGCATGTTTTCCAAACCTGGCAAGTACTGTGCTTGAAGTTCGATTTGCCATTCCAGAGCCAAGTTCCAAAGTGTCATGGCTAGTCTGCACAGGGGGTATGAATGTGTTCCTCCTTGTTTGTTTATGTACTACATTACTGTGGTGTTGTCTGTTCTTATCAATAATTGTCCTGGATGTAGGAGGGCCTTGAAAGCTGTAATTGCATTTATCACTGCTAGCATTTCTTTTTGATTGATGTGAAGGTGCTTTTCCTTTTGGGACCATTTGCCCTGAATGCACCTGCCTGTCATGTGCGCCCCCCAGGCATAATCTGAGGCGTCTGTTGTGATGACTTGATTTGCTTGAGGCTTGCAGAAAGGAAGACCTGTGTTTGTTTGACATGCTTGGGCCCACCATAGAAATTCCTTTTGCAAACATGGAATTATTGGTATTATTGTTTCCAAACTGTGGCTGTGTTGAGACCATAGGTTCTTTAGGTACCATTGAAGTTTCCTCATATGCAACTTTGCACATGGGATCAAAAGAATGCAAGATGCCATGAAGCCCAGAGCCTGCAGGATTTTCCTTGCAGTAAGCCTGGTACAATTTGCTAGTATTTTGAAGTACTGAGTTAGTTGCCCCTGTTTTTCTGGCGTAAGATAGACCATCTGGGTGTTTGTGTCCAAGTTGGCACCCAGGAAAGTTATTTTCTGAGATGGTGTTAGCCTGGCTTTCTCTTTGTTGATTGTGTATCCCGGAGAATGCAGTAACCGTGTTACATAAGCCAGATGTTCCAGAAGTGTGTGCTTGCTGTCCGCTTGGATCAGGCAGTCGTCCAAATAAGGGTAAATTTGTATCCCTTGAAGTCTGAAGTAGGCAATTACTGATGCCAGGCATTTCGTGAATACTCTGGGCGCAGTAGATAAGCCAAAGGGCAATGCAGAGAATTGATAGTGGATTGAACCTGCAAGAAATCTGAGGTATCTTCTGCAGCTTTGTCCGATTGGGACATGCAGGTATGCCTCCTTGAGGTCCAATGTTACCAGCCAAAACTCCTTGCCCAGCATGGGAAGAAGCTGCTGTAATGTGAGCATCTTGAATTTTGGTATGAGTAAGAATGTGTTTAGGATGGATAAGTCCAAAATGGGTCTCCAGTCGGTTCCTTTCCTTGGTACCAGAAATAGCCTGGAATAAAAACCTTGACCTAGTTCGTGAGTAGGTACCTCTTGAATAGCTTTCATGTCTATGAGCTTTGAAATTTGTAGTTGTGCCTCTGCCCTTTGATTGTGTGGCAGGTTTGGCATGCCTCTCATCTTTGGAAGTGTGTGGAAATGAAATTTGTAGCCTCTGTTTATAACGTCCAGGATCCATTTGTCTGTTGTGACAATATGCCAATTTCTTGTAAATAATGCCAGCTTTCCTCCCAAGGGTGCTGCCAGCTGAGACTTGCTTGGCATGGAAAGGAGGGAGTCATTGGGTTTGTTTCCTGTATTGTTGTGCACTGTCTTCGCCACCTCTTGGTGCTGGAGATTGCCATTGCCTGCCTCTATATGATCCTTGTGATTGTCCTCTGTCCCTTGTGCGCCTGTATCTACCTCTTTGGGGCTTGTCCGTGGCTGGAAAGGACCAGTTTTTAGAAGGCCAGTTTCTGCTAAAACGTGGTGGTTGAACCTGTAGAAAAGCTTTGACAGTTTGCATAGATTTGGCTTTTTCTTCCATTTTCCGCAATATCTCCTCAACATTAGTACCAAATAGCACATCCTTTTGTAAAGGAGCATCTAGAAGTTTAGCTTTCACATGATCAGGCAAGATTTGTTCCCTAAGCCAGGCATGTCTACGAATGACTGATCCTGTAACAGCAGCTCTACTTGAGGCCTCTACGGCATCATAGCCACATTGTAAGGTGTGTTTACCCACTTGTTCTGCACTATGCATCATATCCTGCAACTCCTTCAAATCTGGTTGTTCAGGTTGAGACATTTTATTTCTTAATTGTGATAACAAAAACTGCTGATATTTAAGCATATGAAACTGACAATCTAAGGCCCTCATGGCTAGGGTGGCCGAGGTATATACCTTTTTTCCCCACCTTTCTAAGGATCTTGACTCTCTTTCGGAAGGTAGTGGGTTCTTAGCAGTAGAGGCCTTCATTCCCTTGGTGCCTTGAGAAATGGTTTCAGGATCAGCATTATGGTTTTTGTAAAGAAATTGGTGAGAGTTAGGAACTCTGTAGTACCTGTCAGGCTTGACTGGGGCAGGAGGCAGGGAATCCGGATTAAGGCAAGCCTCCAAATAAACATCAAGTATGTCCAAGACAGGAGGTATCGCCAGAGGTCTGTGTTGAGGTAACAAAAGAAATTCCCTAAGTCTTTTCTTAGAATCAGAAAAGTCTTGGCCTTCCCAATGGAAGTGTTCCCTCAAAGTGTGCAAGGTTTCCCCAAAGGAAAAATCCTCAGGAGGAGAAACAGAAGGAATGGACTGCTCTGCATAAGAATCTTCAAAAGGGGAGAAAGAGTGTTCCTCTACATCAGAATGTTCTGAAAAAATGGAGCCCTGATCAGAAGAGGGAGAATCTTCCTCCACTCTGGGTCTCTTGTCTGGAGGGGGTTGGGAACCCCTGATAAGAGTAATTAAATCCTCAGCCATTTTAAGCATCTAGCATCTGCTTTTTAGGCATGGGGCCTGGAGATGGGCCCTGTGCAACAGGCCTCTTGGGATGCCTGGCTGATTTGGATTTAGTAAAGGCCTTAATGGAAAAGGAAGATGAGGGTCTAAAGACCCAATGGGTGGAAGTGGACCTGTCCACATTAGGAGGCTCAACGCTCACAGTGGCTTCGGTGGTTGTAGTCTGGGTGAAGGCCGAGGTACCTGCGGTCTCGGTTACAGAAGACACTGCCAAAGAAGTGTAGTCGATAGTCAGGGACTGCATAGGCGTCTCGCTGAGAACCGGACCACATGTAGCCGGTTTTGGCGTGGTGTCGGTGGGGACCGCAGACCTCACGTGTCGGTCCTTGTCCTTGCGTGTTTTGGACAAAACGGTGGTCAGAGTCTTCGACGAAATTTTATAATCAAAGGCTTTACCAAAAAAGTGTTGGGCGAACTCCGCCCGACGCTTAATAGTGCATGTATTGAAAGTAGCGCAAAAGCGACAGCCCGAGACGTCGTGGTCTGGGCCTAAACAAGGTATGCAGAGGGAATGGAAATCCTTATGCGGTATTTGCTTCCCACAAGAAATACAATTGTTAACTTTTTCTGACATCGGTCTGAGGCAAGAAAAGTTTCCCCAACGGGGTACTTAGCTTTAATGAAGACTTCGGTTTCCAATTTTTCGTAAATTCAGGAGCTGGCCGACCGGCACTTGCGAACTGCTTCTGCTTCAGGCACCGCGCGGCAAAAAAGACTGGGGAAAATGGCGTCGGCAGTGTCTTATATACCCCTGCCTCACTGACGTCAGGAGAGAAAGCGACAACAACCGACGCCGGACCTAGACTTTGGAATTCGGCCGACCGAGGACCCGCCTAACAGCAGAGAACCCATCTGTGATTACTGCAGCTGTATGCACGATGAACATCCCCTGATAAGAGTAATTAAATCCTCAGCCATTTTAAGCATCTGCTTTTTAGGCATGGGGCCTGGAGATGGGCCCTGTGCAACAGGCCTCTTGGGATGCCTGGCTGATTTGGACTTAGTAAAGGCCTTAATGGAAAAGGAAGATGAGGGTCTAAAGACACCATGGGTGGAAGTGGACCTGTCCACATTAGGAGGCTCAACACTCACAGTGGCTTCGGTGGTTGTAGTCTGGGCATGGGCCGAGGTACCTGCGGTCTCAGTTACAGAAGACACCGCCAAAGAAGTGTCATCAGTAGTCAGGGACTGCATAGGCGTCTCGCTGAGAACCGGACCACGTGTAGCCAGTTTTGGCGTGGTGTCAGTGGAGAACGCGGACCTCGCGTGTCGGTCCTTGTCCTTGCGTTTTTTGGACAAAACGTTAGTCGGAGTCTCAGACGACAGTTTATAATCAAAGGCTTTACCAAAAAAGTGTTGGGCGAACTCCGCCCGACTCTTAATAGTACGTTTATTGAAAGCGCGAAAGCGACAGCCTGAGACGTCGTGGTCTGGGTCTAAACAAGGTATGCAGAGGGAATGGAAATCCTTATGCGGTATTTGCTTCCCACAAGAAATACAATTGTTAACTTTTTCTGACATCGGTCTGAGGCAAGAAAAGATTCCCCAACGGGGTACTTAGCTTTAAGGAAGACTTCGGTTTCCAATTTTTCGTAAATTCAGGAGCAGGCCAACCGGCACTTGCGAACTGCTTCTGCTTCGGGCACCACACGGCAAAAAAGACTGAAGAAAATGGCGTCGGCTGTGTCTTATATACCCCTGCCTCACTGACGTCAGGAAAGAAAGCGATAACAACCGACGCCGGACCTAGACTTTGGAATTCGGCTGACCGAGGACCCACCTGACGGCAGAAAACCCATCTGTGATTACTGCAGCTGTATGCACGATGAACATCTGAAGTAAAACACCCATGGAGACTAGCTAAACAAGACTATTTACAGGAATGTTTTCTACATATTCAACCTTTCAGAATTCTACAACCTCCCTCCCCCCAAAAAAAGTTATGATTCCTAACAGAACACATTTCCAACTGACCAAGCATACTAAGAACGCATTCCTTCCCGTTGGGTTGCCACTTATAAAGCCTCCCAATATTTACTACCTCCACTGTTAACAGAGTATTTAACAATAGTATTAAAATAAAGTCTCCAAATGTGTATAAATCATCCTAAAAAAACAAATCATTGCTAAGCCCTCCAACAACTGAGAAAGATGGCATTGATCCATCAGACATGGCATAAGCTAAAATCAAGATGGTCCATGCTATCTTCTGTCAAACTACTTAATGCCCAGCTATTCAAACTCTAATCCAGTGGTATACCCCAAGAAACACCAGCAGACCTCCAGGGGTTTAGCACCAATGTCACTTGCTTGTTACAAATGCAGGTAAGACACAAATGTGGAGTGGAATCTTTCTTTCACATTCACCTTGAATGATGTGTAGACACAAAGAGGAGGAAAGGCATTCAATAATTGGTGTCATTCTTGAGGGACCCAAGCTGTGCCCACATGGGATGAGATGCCCAACAATCCTTCACTAGGTATGACCTGCTCCTTTTGTTTCAAGGTTCTGTATACTCATTAAAGACTTTGCTACCACAGAGCCACTTTTTAGGCAGACTCCAGTTGACAGACATTCTGACATATCAATCCTGAAATCAGATTGCATTATTTATGTTTATTACAATAAACTGTCTCCGTCTTTGTACACTCCTGTCTTTGGAGAACATTCACTTCTGTGTGCTTAGTTCACATGCTTTAAATGTAGATAGCACTCCCTCTATACCAGAATTTCAATATGACTGTTAGACCCAGTGGCAACTGTTGAGAACTTTGTATATTTTGCAAGGAACACATTACATCCAGGCAGATCCCTAGGGACTCACAAACTAAATTCACTGAAGTACAGATCACTCTACATAGGATTCATTATAAAGTAATAGCTTGTTGCACCTGCTTTGTCACCTGTTGACTGTGTAAGATCCAAATGTTCTACATGTTGTCCCTATTAATAAAAACTCCCTTATCTGGGTGAATTTAACCAACTTTCAATATAATGGGACATCTACTCCTCTAATGTAGGATACACCCAATCAAGTCTTATACTAAATTAGCTCCCTTGAGCAGATGGTAAACAAACCTCCTAGATGAAAGTGCACTCTTGACCTGATCCATACAAATATTACTTTTAAAGTTAACCATTTGCTTTTAAATCTTGCAGCCACAGAACTTAATTACAAGCATGTACCACAGAATGATAAGCACACTACAAGCATGTACCACACAATGACAAGCACACTACAAGCATGTACCACATAATGACAAGCACACTACAAGCATGTACCACACAATAAGCACACTACAAGCATGTACCACGCAATAAGCACACTACAAGCATGTACCACACAGACGAGCACACTACAAGCATGTACCACACAGACAAGCACACTACAAGCATGTACCACACAGACAAGCACAGTACAAGCATGTACCACACAGACAAGCACACAAGCATGCACCACACAATAACATGCACACTACAAGTATGTACCATACAATGATAAGCACACTACAAGCATGTACCACACAATGATAAGCACACTACAAGCATGTACCATACAATGATAAGCACACTACAAGCATGTACCACACAATGATAAGCACACTACAAGCATGTACCACACAATGATAAGCACACTACAAGCATGTACCACACAATGATAAGCACACTACAAGCATGTACCACACAATGATAAGCACACTACAAGCATGTACCACACAATGATAAGCACACTGCAAGCATGTACCATACAATGATAAGCACACTACAAGCATGTACCACACAATGATAAGCACACTACAAGCATGTACCACACAATGATAACACACTTTCCTTGAAAAGAATAAGATCAAACAAAAGCAAGAATGCTGAAAGTAGTCTGTACAAGATTATGTGAGCCAGAGAGCAGAATTATAGTCAGCTGGGCACTAGCAGGCGATCAGCTTATAAAGCATTGTGCTGCAAGAGACACCAGTCTTAACCTAATATGGCTGAGAATGCGACACATGACAAAGGCTCACTGAAAACGCAGGTAGCAAAATGTAACTAAGCTACAGTACTAAATACAGTAGATGCAAGATGTAAAGTCCTGCTATTACAGAATCAGACATACAAGACCAAAGGCAGATCATTTAGTTTAACAAAATCTCAGACTGACAGTTTAAGTTCAGAAGAAACTTATAATAAGAATAAAAAAGAAAAAAATTACCCTCTACAAATTCACACCTGTTACACTAATACTACTACAAAACAATATCGATTCCAGCCCAGGACCTTCCACATCTTCATACCTGCTACTAAATGCACCAAGCCTCTGAAAAAAACTAAACCAGGTGTGCACACTACTTTCACAACACTGTCTAGGTGATGTAGCTGTAAGTAGAATCCTGGATTAAAAAAAGGAACCCACTCCAACAAATTTTCCCATAATACAGCTACTACTCAAGATGCTAGACCTGGCCTGTAAAATGCTGGCTGAATTTTTCTATACAAATCACATCTAAACATACAGCCGATAGCCCAAGCTAATGCACAGTCAGACATTCTCCCAAACTGGCCAACAGAAATTCTAACCAATTAAAAAATGCTTTTCCAATCAATAACATATCTCCCTCCCACATCCATTCCAGAGAAGTTCCAAAACATTATTTAAGAGAAGAACCCCTACAAAGACAAAAATATCCTCATTCTGTTAGCTAATTTCAACTTACGTCTGCTTCACACTATCCAGTACAGCATCTCCACTGACCAACAGCCTCCAACTAGTACAACTTTCCACCTACCTAACCTCATAACCAAAACCTACACCTTCCTTGACTCAATTACTGGTAACCTTCTCTTCACATAGGCTCTAATATCCTCCCACCATCTATCAGTGAGCAGGGTCAATTTAGATTCTCCGTATATGCCCCCACCTAAACATTCCTCCCTTAGATTCTCCATATATGCCCCTACCTAAACATTCCTCCCTTAGATTCTCCGTATATGCCGCCACCTAAACATTCCTCCAAAAGGAATCCCCTTTCACCCAAAGGCAGTCTCCATCAACAAACTCAAGGGAACATTTTGAAAAACAGATTGGTCATTCATCTTAAAACATAAATGACCCTAAGTTAGCCACTGAATCTTTTACTAATGTACTCATAAATCTCCAAGATAGCTACTTTACGATAACATTTCAGTTATACAAGCCCAAGAAAAATGAGCAGATAACTAATGAACTCTAATCACTTTTTAAACTCAGAGATGACACGACATACATTTTACATTCAAGATATCAAAACTAAAGATACAGCCTTATGAATTTCATCCCTGGTTTGACATTGTAGGGACTCACTTACAATACCTTTACAACATATAGCAACTCGATGCCTTACTCAAAATACAACAAATGTCTAGAAAGTGAATGTAATAAACCCGATTCCTAAGCAACTAACTCCCCATCAAAACTTCTCAATACAGACCAATCTCCATACTCCCAACACTTTGGAATGATTAAAGAAAAAAATCATCTACTTGCCCATTACTGCCCACACTCTCTCCCCCACAAAAAACACAGCTTCTGGTCAAGTAACAGTACAAAAACAGCTCTCTGAACCCTCACTATAAAATACTACTAGAGAGCGATGCCATTGTTTTATTAACCTTACCAAATTCTCATAGATCACAACATCCTTCAACACCTTGTCGAATCGGGCATTACCCCAAACTCGCCATCATTGTTTCAAAGCTAATCAATCCAACTACCACTGCTAGATCAACATTCCCTCCCTCAGTCACATAGCCATCGAAAAGGGGGTTATACAAGGGTCGATGCCTGCTCCCTCCTATTCTTTACCTAAACTAAAAATGGCCTTTGATCCAACTCACCTCACCATATTGCTATACACTGATGACATGGTCATATTCTGTTCAAATCATTCCTTTGTTAATCTTCAAACAGATTTCCAGTCCGGCTTCCTCTTACTAACCTAATGGGATCGATAACAAAACCCTCCTTCTCAACTCCCACAAAACAAACCATTATTTTTGGAGCCAAGTAAACGCTTAAAAAAAGATCGCCACCTTTTGCAAGCTTGTGGTCACAATAACACTCCCAGAAAAAAATACTACCTCATTTAAATACTCATTTGACTCGACTCATCTGTCAGCTTCTCTATCCATCTTCACAACACCAGAAAAAAAGATGAATTTGAAAACATTGTTTTTAACTCGACACAAATTCAACCACCAATAAAATACGTTGATTCTCATTCGCTCCCGAACACGATCACAGCAAAACACTGGAAAAGGCAAACTGGTGCCAAGTAAAGCAGAGTTCTGAGAGTTTGGCCAGCAGCAGGGGTGGCAGACAGTGTAAAATGCTTTTAAGAGATCAGGAAATAGGCTAGAGAACAGTTAGTTATTGTAAATGGTGTTGGATTCAGTGTTTATGAAGGATAAGAGGACAGTGGCAGTGCTGTGTTTCTGATGAAAGCCATGTTGCGTGGGTGTAAGTTTTCTTGTAGGAGGTATTAAAGGATTGGTTTGTGTACACATTTCTCTAGTATTTTTGGAAAGTGGGGACAGAATAGTGATTGGCCTGAAGTTGTCAAGTTCAGAGGAGTTACCACCCTTGTGTATGAGTAGAGTACACAGCGGTTTCCAAATTGTGGGAACTTCAGATTCAGTAATGGAGCGGTTAATGTGTATGGAGATTGGGAACTTCAGATTCAGTAATGGAGCGGTTAATGTGTATGGAGATGGGGGAGGGCAACTGAGTTTACTGCTTTCTGTGGAATGTTATTCAAAACCGTTCAATAATCAAACATTTGTTTAATTAGTTTGGTTTCTGAGAGTGAAACACACTCAAAGTCAAAGTCACAGAAGCCAGAACCACATGCCACTTGCATTACAAACCCCAAAAACAAAGCTGTGGGAATCTGGTCTCTCCCAAGTGAAAGATACTTCATCTTGTACAATATTCTAAAATCAGCAAAAGCCGTTCTCCAGAAACTTGCCAAAACCTCCTGACTATATCACCCACTTTCTCCTGCTGTCTTGATAAACTACATTTAGTCTCCTCTGCAGTTGTCACAGCACTTCACCTTTAAACAGCAGTCAGACCCCAAACCTACGGACAGGAGCATGGAAAATCTGACATGGGCTGTACTGCAGGAACACGGTAAGATACTACTACCTTAAAGTTGGGTAAATATCCTTCCACAATCACTAGCGCAGTCTCATAACTGTGGTCCTCGCACTTATGAAAAGTACCTACCCCAGGAAGTTAACACCCAGGCATATGATTACAAAGCACCCAGGAAACGCTACTTTAAGGAAGAGGCAAAAACAAAGGGTAATGAGATCAATTGGAAGGGACAGGATCGTGCCAATGGGTACGAAAAAGGTGCGCAACGAATAAACAGTGACACACAACTTTAATAGGCTTCACAACCTATTGAAAGAATATGTATACCGTACACTGAATATGTATGTTTACAGGTATAGATACAGGAAAGCTGAAGGATTGGTAACCAATAAGTGTGTGCCAAAATGTAGAGAAGACCAGAACCGGAAATATAAAATCCACGTCATCCCAGAAGCCAAATCAGGAAACTAAACCAAATTTATTGATCACACCAGGATTAAAATTCCCAAGTTGAGCGCTTTCATCCTACTCTGGACTTCCTCAGAACTTGAACAATTAATTCCAAAAGCTCCTTATACAGTCCACACAACAGTAATTAAACAATTAACTAAAATACATAATAGTAATTAAACAATTAACTATTAATTGGTAGAGTAAACCCAGCATAATTTAAAAAGGGCTCTAAACAGTTCACTAAATCTATGTTTGCATTAAAAAAACAAGAAAAAATGTTTTTACAAATAAATATGAGTAATAGAACATGGTATAAAACCAAAAGTAAGAAATAAAACATGAAAAAATAAAATGTGCTTAAAAAAATGTTAAAAAAATGCATCTTTCTGAGTACCCGTTTTACCTTGCTAAAAGTACCAAGCTGAAAAAATTAAACCAACAGATTACAAACAACAAGTTCTTGCAGTGGGTTCAGAGTTCAGCTGCTCTCATTCTCAGCACAGGAGTAATAGACACATGGTCATTCACACCTGATGTTTGGGTAGCATCCAACCTAAGCTGCCATAGCAGCTCTTTATATTCCAGTTTGTTTTCCCATGCCCCCCCCCCCCCGGCATCCTGTGGAACCCGGATATTCCAAAAACAAATCTCTGAGAACCTGCACAGGTAACAGTGCGTCTGTATAAAGCACTGTTTGTATCTGCTTTCCTTGCATCACATAATTGCTCGCAAATTCTCCTCGCTAACTTCCTTTCTGTCTTTCCTACGTAGAATGAAAGACAGTGGTTGCAAAGAGCCATGTAAACCAAACCCGCTAAATTGCAGTCACCCTTTCTAAAGTTTATCTTTGTTCCACAAGTATTACCCAAGGTAATCTCCTTATGATCCACGACAAACCAGCAGTAATTACACCTGCCACATTTCATGGTGCCCAGCTTCGTTCCTCGTCTGCCCCTCTATTACCTACACTTAATATTTGGATGAACCTTGTAAATGAAAGTGGGTTTGCTGCCCAAGTGCGTATAAACTTCTTTGTCAGTTTTAAGCATCACCCAGCTGTGGTTAATTTGCTTCACCCCTGCTGGTTAGGTTATCAAATGCAATAGTCATCCCCTGATGAAACTTGTCTTCCTTGAGGTCATAGGGTGGCCCCATGTTTTTCAATAGGTCAGGTTTACCCAGGATACATTTAAATCTTGAATTCCTGTTTTCCTCCACCTGTGTCCTAAGGGACCTCAGGAGATAGTACAGTTTTGTACCTACCATAAATGTAGATGTCCGAACTGGATAGCATCTGCAGTCATAACAAGTGGGTTGTCCTGTCGTCGTCAGGCAGCCCACGGGTGGCAGCAGTCACGTCAGGTCCGGGCGGATGTCGTCGACTCCACCCGGCGTCATCTCTGTTGGTCTTGGTTGTAAAGCCAAAGGCGGCGCCATTTTTCCTCAGTGTTTCTTGCCCCAGATGCCAGTAGCCATTTCTTGCAGGCTAAAAATTTGGATAAATGCCAATGTTTCCAAATAGATATAAGGTAAACACAGCAAATAGCATATGTACATATATAACAACAAATACACCAAAAAAGACCCCCAACAGCTAGCTGCTATTAGGAGGGTAAACACCCTAGTACCACAGGAAGGGAAGGACTGGTAATCCTGACTGCAGGGTACATCCTCGGACATCTCTTCATAATTTAGGTATGGTACTCATGGTAGTATGTCAGTCATGCTAGTCATGTCATACATCATAGAGTCTTAGGGAGGACCATATAGGGAGGAGGGGTGTAGTATAAAGTGGTGGATTTAGTAGTGATTATCTGCTGGCAGCCAGAAACAGCACTTTCGGGATGTGGAATAGAGATATAATTAGGAGATTAATAGGCTTGGCACATGCTTGTCAAAGAGGTACGCCTCAACAATGTCAATGGTTGCCACTGTGGCGTAGGCTGTGGTGGTAGTGGCTGTGCCCTTATGTATGTTAGGTCTGGTTTTCTGTGGAATATGGAATAAATGGAAGGATGGTATTGGATGCCATTGCAATTTGTTATCATTATGTCATTTTCTGTTTGGAAATGTCTGTTTCCTTTTGCACAGGCTACATAAGGTTGGGAAAAGTTCTGCCAAGGTTCAGTCTGTTTTTGCGTTTTTTGTTCTGTCAAGTAGTAGTCTATGTATTGTCTAGGTATTTCCCATGGGTTTTATGCAGTGGTAAGAGGGGAAAGTGGGTGGTGTTTGGGTAAAGAAGTTACAAATATACCACCTAAGGCCAAAATGGGTATAAATCCTCACATAACACTCTATCTTGGTGGAAGATTTGGAAGATTAGGAAAGGGTTGCAAGGCCTGTAGTTCTGAAACCCTGACTATTGGAAGTGAAACCCTCCTTGCTGGTAGTAGTGTTGGTAAAGTGCTATAGGGTGTTGGTGTTCTGCTGTTGCTGCTGGTTCTGTTTCAATTGACAAGTGTCAACTCCAAAGTGTAAATTTTAAATTCCTTTGGTAATAGTGGTTTTTGAATGAGGTTTTGGTTCTTTCTCTATCCTAGCGGAACTGCAATTGCAACAAAGTCTTGAAAAAAGCAAAGGGATGGCCTGGGTATTCTGCTGAAATAGCTGGACATGTATCTTGATGGAGGAGTATATGAGATACTCGCAAAGGTTTCCCCAGATACTCCGGGAATATTGAGCATAGACATCTTTTACTCTTTCCTCTCTTTTCGTGTTTCCCTTTTCAATTTTCAAATCTTTTTCTTCTTCTGACCTTCAAGTCTTGTTTCTCAGAGTCTTTCCTTCTTTGTCTTTAACTTGGTGCTGCTTTGGGGATGTGAGGCTGCTATGTGATGTTGTTTGGGTCAGTTGCATGTATTTGTTGTTTGCGTATTTGATCCTGCATGTGTTCTGAGTTTACATCAAAGGCATCGAGTTTGTACATATTGTTCAAGACATGCTCTTCAGTGAGTGGGTATTAACCAGTGTTGTCTTAGCCAGTTTGTATCCTTGGGCGTTCTCCTTTTTTTAGCTTCCTTGATTGTAGTAGCTATCAGTGTATCAAAATCTTGAATACAAATGCATTTGTACAATAGGCATTTGTAGGAGAGGTGTCAGTTCCACTGCATATGCTAGTGGGAAGATTGTTGTGCACTTTCCATTTTTTGAGCTGGTGATTGAGAGGTGTTAATTGAATAGGTCTATCTGGCATTTCCCCATTTGAGTTTCTGGTCTTGCCAAAGTCGGTTCAGCTTCCATTATTGGGCCATTCGTGGGCTTCTGTATAACCGGGCTAGCGTAGTATCTTAGCTGTTTGTCTTAATTGGTATTGTAGAATATTGCCTGTAATGTGCAGGTTCCACAGCAGGGTCAGGGCTGAGTGGTCAGGTCCACATGAGTGCTGAACTGTTCTGCCATGATTTGTATGAATGTTGTGGAACTGGGTGTTGTTGATGTACATTGTCTCTCCCTCTTTGTGTTTGTTTTGAACTTTGATTTGTTTCTTTTACTTTGGGCTTTTAGTTTGATGGTTTGTGCAAGTTGAGATTGTGTCCACAATGAAATCGCATTTGTGTTTGTCATGTGTGCCCCCCTCCTAGGATGGAAAGGCGTCTGTTTGTCTGGGCTGGCATGGGTCTGTGGCTCTGTTCGAATGGCTTGATGGTGTTGACTGGCATGCATTTGACCCACCATAGGAACCACTGGTTTAAGCATGGTTTTTAGTGGGATTTCTGTTTCTAGACTGTGTCTGTGTTGGGACCATAAATTCTTTAGGTACCACTGTAGTTTGTCTGTGTAATTTCTGCAAATGAGGACAAGATTATGCATGATGCCATGAAGCCCAAGGCCTGCATGGGACCAAGATTATGCATGTTGCCATGAAGCCCAAGGCCTTTGTTAGTTTTTGGTAGTTCTTTTGTTTCTGTTGTTTGTGAGCTGCCAAGGAGTTAAGAGGTGTGTTGTTTTGTTTTCAGTCGGCAGGAATGTGTTTTGTTGGTGACTTTGTAAACCATTCCTTGTATCCCATGTATGGTAGTCCTTGTAGCAAGTTTGTGACACTGTTTTTCTTGTGCTTTTGTTGTCCTTAGCATGTCCCAGTCCTTTGAGTAATAGTCAAATATGGGTTGTATGTGTTCCTGTAGTCTGCTATACAGTCTTGGGATGCCAGAAATTGGATGAATAATTGAATTAGAAGCCAAAGCCAAAGGGCACTACTGAGAATTGCATTGAATCTGATGTAAGAAAAGCCTGCAAGAGGTATCCAACTGGGTGCTGAAGCAGGGCGGAGATCCTGAGCCTCCTTCCAGGATAGACCCAGAGATCAAGACTTGCCCAGCCTGGAAGGAGGTTGCTGTTTGGGATAGCATTTTTGAATTTTTTGACATGCAAGTGGCGGTAATTGATTGGACAGAGAATTTTATTGGTCTCCCTTTAAGGAATTCTTGGGGAACTAGGGCCCTTCTGGAGTGAAAGGGGTTTCCATGGAGCTGAACCCTTGCTAACTCCATTATCTGGGTGCCTACTTCCATTATCACAGAGGGAGCTCTGGTTTTTTCCTCTTTTGACTGGTAAAGTCATTTGATAGAAACTGGTAACTGATGGAAGTGATTTTGAATCCCTTGTGTGTTTGTTTTTTAGTGCCAGTTCTTCTGTGTTATGGTTAACTTGTTCTTTGAAAAACTCTTTGCTATAGGTTCCTTAAGACTTGCTAAGGTTTGCCAAGGCGGATTAAGGATATAAGGTGTTGTGGTAGCTGCTGATTAAGTGGTTGTGGCTGTGTCTGTGTTGCTGGGTTTACCTTGCTCTGTAGCTGGGCATGCACCTCTGCTGGATTGGTTTGTGCCCTTGGGCTGAAATTTTGTTTGTCTCTGAATTTTGAGCAGTCAAGAAACCAATTTTTGGGAGCCAGTTCCTGCTAAACCTTGGGGATTGAAATTGCAAAAGTTTTTGCTAAGTTTTCCAGTTGAACAGTTTTTCTTCCCAACTTCCCATAAAACTTGCTGCAAGTCTTCCAAACAAACTTGTCTTGTCGCCAGCACATCCTAGCAACTTAGCTTTAACATGATCCGGTAAGTAAAGTCAAACTTGTCTGCATGCCTTGAGCATCTAGCAACTTCATGGCTGATCTCATCGGTAAAGCATTCTTTTAAGGAATGGTTAATAAACTATTTGGTTGCCTTTCTTGTGTATGCTATACTATTTCTCTCCAAGATTTTTCTCAGTAATTCATTTTTGGTTTTGTTTTAGTTAACTGATCAAGGATTTGCTCTTTTGTATAACTGACAACTAACTGTTCTACTAAAGCTCTAGCTGAGTTAGTGACCTGTTACCCGATCTACCCTATTGACCTTGCTTCCCTTTCCAGCTTACAGGGAATGCTTAGTTTAGCTGTGAGTGGCGGCCTTAGCCTTTTGACCCTGCTGTATCTGTTCTGGGTGCTTGGACCCTGCCTTATAGTTTTGTGGTCTGCCTGTAATTCCTGGCCTGCTGTGGGGTGGGAGGGGGTTGGCAGGGGTCTGAGGGTGGGGCAGGTAATGGGAACATCATCCACCAGCCAGAGAGAGAACAGGTAGAACTGGAGGGGCAGCTGCTGGGGTGTGCTGTGGGGAGGTGCAGAACTCTCTTTTCTGTTTTCTGGAAATCCTGCACAGGCCATGCTGCCATTGGGACTGTTTGCATGGCATGCAAAGGAGAAGGCTTCTGATTCTGAAGCAGCTGGAATCGTGAAATAGCATTCAGACTGCAGAAATGGGAAAAGGGAGAGGAGCCTCAGGCTGGTCAGTTATGTCTGATTCATCAGCAGAATCATCAAGAGACTTCAGGTCAGGGCTCTGCCAAGGTCTCTTCTCTCAGGCTGAGACCCTGTGATTGGGTGAGTTGAGATCCTCTAAGATAAAGAAATTAAATCTTCTGCCAAAAGAGGTGAGAACTAGAGCAGGGAGAAGGGGGTAAAGTTAGCAGGCATGTGGGTTTTTAGTCTTAAGTCTTGGCTGTGGAGCCTTTTTGGACATGGCATTTTAGTGGCAGCTGGAGGGGGGTGGAGCCTAGGGCATGGATGGTGATGGCAGCTGGATGGTCCGTGGTGTCGTAAAATTGGGGAGGAATTAGTGACAGAGATTCTGAGGGGGCCTCAGTTGTCAGAATAGGTTCAGCAGTGCTTTGAATAGTTGAGTCGGTTTCAGGAGGCCGGAAGCCGTTGATTTGCTAGATTGTTTTCAGCTGTAACGGCCGCGCCAGCTTTATCTTTATGCGCAGCTTGGGGGATTTTTTTTCCGTGGTTTAACGAGGATCCGGAACGAAAACTGTTCTGCAAAATCGACAGTTGTTTCAAAAACTTAAATTCCGACAAGCGAGTCATTTTCCGGAATAACTTTTCGTGGGCGAACAGAGGATCCGCGAACGCGTAGCAGCAAAAATTTCAGAGACAGTACTGTTCTGCAAGCTCCGGCAGGCGCTAAGCGTTAGGTATCGGCTGAGGCAACAGGCGAACAGGGCTGAGGCAAACTGGGCTGGTCCTGGTAGTGACCGATTTAAGAAATCTCTGGAGTTTATGAGGTATTTGTTGAACAGCTTCTGCCGAAGACCGCGACTTCAAGAAGCGGAATGGAAGCCAAAAAAAGAGAAAGAATGAGAAAATTAGCGACCAACAGAGATTAGTAGTGACCGGAGTGCGACATCAGCGGCTGGACACCGGACGGCCGCGAACCGACCGACTTTTTGGGGCTGCCTGGGGACTAGGACAACTGATGACAACAGACTGATAATGCTTCCATGAGACACATCCATGGGGTACCCCTTGGTCCAGGAACATCGACTCATTCTGGCAAGTTCCTTCTCCAAGAGTTTCCTGTCTGAAACCATCCTTGACACCCTAATAAACTGCCCCCTTACCAGGTTTTTCTTACAATGGAAAGGGTGGTTATTTGTGTAATATAAGTAACTTTTAGAAAATGTCTCTTTCTTGAAAATCCCTGCCACTAACTCACCTTGCTCAACTTAAACATCCAAAAAATGCATACTATAACAAAGATTGTACGTAAATCTCAAAAACTCAGTAGTGTTGGTTAGATGTTCCACAAATTAATCTGTCTCCTTGGGATTTGTCTTCCACATGAAAAACATATCGTCCAAATACCGGACGTAGAATGACTAATGGCATCGAAGACCTGAATTAATTATAAAATTTTTCTTCCACGCTAAGATAACATTGGTGAGTATGGGGGCACACCGCACCCATTGCTACCCCACTCAGTTGTTTATAATATTCCCCCTTGAAGAAAAAAAAGTATTTTTTTAGTACCATTTCCATCAACTGCACCAAGAAAACCACTTCAGTTCATTCGAGGGAGTGATGTTTTAAGAAGGTTTCCTCAAACTAATCAAGCCTTATATCATGGGGAAAACTGGAGAAAAGATCAACCACATCTACTGGGAGAAAACTGGTACCGTCTTTGCTAAAACAACGGACGGCACAGTGGTGCAGCAGTAGCATTGTCGCCTCATAGTAAGAGGTTCTCCGGTTTGATTCTCTGCTGAAGAAGTGCCTTCTGTGTAGAGTCTGCATGTCCTCCCTGCACTTGTCTGCGTTTCCTTCAGGTGCTCCGGTTTCCTCCCAAGTTACAAAGACCTACATCTGGAGTGTTTCTCCCTGGGCCTCTGCTGAAAATTGGCTTTGTTCCAAGTCGGACTTTCCCAGTAAACAAATGTTAAATAAATAAATAAAATAAAGTCATTAAGTTTGACCAGAAAAATCCCAGGAGTCCCTTAGGATGTTGGGGTTCAGTACTGTTTTCAATTTCCTGTCTATGTATATTGCCAAGGGATAAGTCTTGGAACCTTGGGCTGCAACAGTCGGCCTTTAACTTGGCTTCTGGACGGACGTGGATTTTATATTTCAAAGCTAAAGGATTATCGATTACTCATGAGAGAATAACATTTCATATGAGATAAAATAGCCAGAACTAGAAAGCTACGGAAAAAGGGACATCACTGAAAGAGTGATACCTCCAGCACCTCCCTGGGTCTCGACACCATTATATATCCTAAGCCAAAACTAAGAATGTGTTGTGATACGAGGAGATGTTAGAGAAAACCTACGACCTGATGGAGAGATTGTCTATCATTCACCTGGCAATGAATGTTCTCACTCATATGCCTTGGGATGCAGGAAACTGGGTCATGGAAATCGGGTCTGCCCTGTCCCTTTTACCATCACTGCTGAACTTAACAGGACAAGTAGTTTGGAAAAATGGATAACAGAACCAAAAAGGGCCAAATAGAGGGGGAGAGAGAGAGAGAGAGAGAGAGAGAGAGAGAGCAAGCTCTGCCTTCTAGAAGAAATTATATCAGTGAACTAATAATGTGTTTTAGAAAACTTGAACTGAAGGCAGGTTACCATCACCTAGAACTAACCCAAAAACTAGAATAAGTACTACATTTTCTATTTAGATAACCTAGAACTAACCCAAAAACTAGAATAAGTACTACGTTTCTATTTAGATAACCTAGAACTAACCCAAAAACTAGAATAAGTACTACATTTCTATTTAGATAACCTAGAACTAACCCAAAAACTAGAATAAGTACTACATTTCTATTTAGATAACCTAGAACTAACCCAAAAACTAGAATAAGTACTACGTTTCTATTTAGATAACCTAGAACTAACCCAAAAACTAGAATAAGTACTACGTTTCTATTTAGATAACCTAGAACTAACCCAAAAACTAGAATAAGTACTACATTTCTATTTAGACAGGGGCCATAAGATACAAAAGACTGATATTTGCTGTGAGCTTTGCCACAAAAATATTGCAACGCATCTTACAGCAGGCAACTACGAAAATGAGAAAAACTACATTCCAGTGAAGACCACGCCAGTTAAGACCACTGCATAAATAACTCTTTCCAAACTGGCTACAGTCTCCTTTCAGCAAGGAAAAGTGACAATACTGAGTATTTCACAAGCCTCTGCTTGCAGAAATCTCAACAGGTTCCTCAGTCTAAAGCCTCTGAATTCGGATTCTCCTGTTTTATAATAAGTCACAGGAGCCAGCGAACACCATTCATACACCTTCTATGTCTTTGAACAGTCTCCCCTGAGGTACTGGGTACCACTTGTTTTACATAAGTGGCAGTAAAGGCCTCAACTGGATAACAATCACAAAGGTATGTGACAAAAGGCTATCAATCTGTGACTTGCCAGACAGTATATGATACACATGGGACCATAAACATGCCCAAACAGCACTGAAGCAGGTCACACAACTCTCACACTTGGCTATCATAGCTATATTGAAACTCCCTGCATTTACAAATTCCACAGGCCAGAAAAGGACAGAGCGAGTGTTAGGTTATTAGGTTAAAGATCAGCTCTGGTTGAATTTTTAATTGATTCTTGATCAGAAGCTGCCATTAAAAAGGTATAATTAGAACATACAAAGAAATTGTGTGATAACTACAAAAATCAGAGGACAGAAAGTGCTGGGTATAAAAAAGTACAGTTGTGTACACTTACCATAAATGTAGCTGTTCGAGTGTATTCACTGTTGCAGTCATTACATTTGGGTAATCTGCTGGCAGGTTGCCCTCAGTCGGCCTGAATAACGAAGTCTTGGGTCCTGCATCGGTTGCTGTCTCCTCTTCCATGACGTCAGATCGTCAGGGGTATAAAACATGCAGCCGACACCATTTTAATCAGTTTTTCTTGCCATAGATGTCAGGTACCCCCAAATGGGGAGCAAATATATATATATATATATATATATATATATATATATATATATATATATATATATATACATATATATATATATAAACAGTAAATATATAAATGCATTTTTAGAAACAAACTTTACCTTCGACTAAAAGCAAATACACCACAAAGGCTTTTGAGTATAGTGAAGGAAAGAAAAGGTATAGAATGGGGGATGGTGGGTGGGTAACCCGGACTGCAACAGTGAATACACTCGAACATCTGCATTTATGGTAAGTGTACACAACTGTACTATGTTCTTCGTGTTTCACTGTTGCATTCATTACATTTGGATAGAATCCCAAAGTTATGGATGGGAAGATGGAACTAAACAGCATTAGGAGCGGCTATTAAGGCCCTGCAGGACTGCAGTGGCAAAGCCTGCCCTGGATTTAGAGCGGAGAGGTAAATGATAATGCTTTGTGAAGGTATGAACAGAGCTCCAAGTAGCAGCTTCTAGAATGTCTTTGGTTGGGACTCCTCTGAGAAAAGCTGCTGAGGTAGAGGCAGCCCTGGTGGAATGGGATCTGATCCCCTTGGGCACAGGTTTACCATGGTGCAAATAGCAGAAATGAATGCAGTGGTTTATCCAGTTAGAAATAGCATGCTTTGATACAGCCTTCCCCTCTGATCCTGCAGCAAATGTTACCAGTAATTTAATCAAACATTCTTACAGATTTGGTCCTGTTTAAGTAGAATCTTAGTTGTCTGTGTACATCCAATGAATGCAGAATCCGCTCCCCCTTGTTCTGCGGAATTGGGTAAAATGTTGGCAGGTGAATGGTCTGGTTAAGAGCCACACTGGATACCACCTTAAGCATAAAAGAAGGATTGGTCCTGAGGGACACCCTGTCAGGGTAAACTATAATGAAAGACTCCACTGCCATGAGAGCCTGTAGTTCTGAAACCCTTCTTGCTGAAGTGACTGCCAAAAGAAAAGCTGTTTTCCAAGATAGAAATTTTATATGCGCAGTAGCTGCTGGTTCAAAAGGAGGCAGAGTGACTTTTTCCAGTACAAAATCAAGGTCCCATGCAGGAGTTGGTGTTCTTTTGGGAGGCCTTACATTTCTGCCCCTCTAAGATACTGTTTTAGCAGTGGATGAGAAAAGAGGGGAGGCTCTGTGTTGTGATGAGCCAAGATGGCAGAGGCATGGATTTTTATCGAAGAAAAAGATAGGCCCTTGTCAAGCATCTCAGTTAAATATTGTAAAATCTGAGGAATATTGGGCTTTGCTGTGTCTATTCCTTGTGCTTGGTTCCAAGCACAAAATCTCTTCCATTTATCAACATAAGATTTTCTAGTACTAGGCCTTCTGGCTTCCAAAATGTCATCCATCACAGGTTTACTGAGTGATGTGGTTTGAATAATTAGTTGATCAGCCATGCTGCAAGATTCAGAGTTTGGAGCAGAGTGTGCAGAATTTGATAGTTCTGCCGAGACCGTAGATGAGGTATTTGAGGCAAGTACCATGGAGGAAGATGTGACATGTTCCTTAGAAGCGGGTACCAGTGCTGGTGAGGCCAGGCTGGAGCAATTAGGATCATTTTTGGTTTTTCCTGTCTGACTTTTAGTAAGACCTTGGAGAGTAGAGGCAGAGGGGGAAAGGCATAGACTGATAGGTTTTTCCAGCTGAAGGATAGAGCATCCACTTTCCATGCTTTTTTCCAGCTGAAGGATAGAGCATCCACTTTCCATGCTTTTTTGTGATGAACTCTTGTGCAGAATTTGTCCAACTGACAATTTTGGGGAAGAGGCAAATAGATCTATGTCTGGGCTCCCCCATTTCTGTGTTAAGATGCTGAAGATTTGTGGATCCATTTTCCATTCGTGCGGGTCCATAAGATTTCTGCTTAGGTCGTCTGCCAGAGTATTTTGCTTTTCTGGCAGGAATTGAGCTTGGAGATGTATTTGGTAAGTCAAGGCTGTGTTCCACAAGGCCATGGCTAGTCTGCAAAGGGGGTAGGAATATTTACCCCCCTGCTTATGTGCCACATAACTCTGGTGTTGTCCGTCTGTCAAAGCATTCTGAACAACTAGCATTTCTTTCTGGTTGATATGCAGATGCATTTGGTTTGGGCTCCATTTGCCCTGAATGATCTCCCTGCCAGGTGGGCCCCCCCCAAGCATAGTCTGATGCGTCTGTAGTTAGGGTTTGGGTGGCAGGAGGTAGAGTGAATGACAGTCCCTTGTTTTGGTGACATGTCTCTGCCCACCAAAGATACTCCTGTTGTAGGCAGGGGATGACAGGAATCATTGTTTCTAGGCTGTGACAATGTTGACTCCATAAACTTTTTAGGTACCATTGAAGTTTCCTCATATGCAGTCTCACATATGGAATTAATAGAATGCAGGATGCCATGAACCCCAAAGCCTGCAGAATTTGTCTTGCAGATAACTGGGTTTTTGTTGCCATTTGTTTGAAGTATGTTGTCAGTTGCCTTTGTTTGTCTGGCGTGAGGTAAGCCATCTGGGCAGTTGTATTCAAGCTTGCACCCAGGAATGTAATTATTTGTGAGGGTACCAGTTGTGATTTCTTTTCGTTTATGGTGTACCCTAGGCATGCTAGAAGCCTTTTTACAAATGCCAGATGTTGAAGAAGAGTGTCCTTGTCCTCTGCTTGAATGAGACAATCATCCAGATAAGGATAAATTTGAAAGCTTGTCTGCAGAATGCAATTACTGGTGCCAGGTACTTTGTAAAGACCCTGGGCGCAATAGATAAGCCAAACGGCAGTGCAGAGAATTGGTAATGCAAAATCCTGCTTTGAAGTGGAGGTATCTTCTGCATGATTCCCTTATTGAGGTATGCCTTTTTAAGTCTAGAGTTACTAACCAAGCATTCCTGACTAGCATAGGCAGCAGCTGTTGTAAAGCCAGCGTTTTGAATTTTGGAATGTCCAGGAACGTGTTCACAATCGATAAATTGGATGCCATGAATTGTCTTTTCTGGGTACCAGGAAAAATCTTGAATAAAAACCTTGTACTTTTTTCCTTTTCTGGTACCGGTTGAATAGCCCCCATATCCATGAGGGACATGACTTGTTTCTGAGCCTCTGCCCACTGATTTTGTGGCAGATCCGGCCATCCATTTCGAATCGGCAAAGTATGGAAATGAAATCTGTACCCCTGGGATACTATGTTTAATACCCACTTGCGCTGGGTAATTAACTGCCAATTTTGAGCATGAAGTGCTAGTTTTTCCCCCAAGGGGGCTGCCAAAAGATAAGTGCTTGGTGATGGTAGAGGAAAGTCATTGAGACTGCTTACTGTAGGGTTGTGCTTTGTTTCCTCCAGATTTGGAGGTGGAGGCACCCCATTGCTTTGACCTGTAAGAACTCTGTGACTGACATCTGGAGCCTTTTGAGCACCTGGATTTGCCCCGAGTGGCTCTGTTGGACACAGAAAAGGACCAATTTCAGTGCACTTGCACGAAATCTTTTACAATTTGCATAGATTTAGCTTTGTCTTCCATTTTCTTTAAAACCTCTTCTGCCTTATTACCAAACAGAGTATCATGCTGCAAAGGGGCATCCAACAATTTAGCTTTAACATGATCAGGCAGATTTTGTCCCTTGAGCCAGGCATGCCTTCTAATCACAGATCCAGTAATGGTGGCCCTACAAGAGGCCTCCAAGGAATCAAAACCACATTGCAAAGTATGCTTTCCAACCTGTTCTGCTGAATGCAATAAATCCTGTAACTATTTTCTACACAATCAGAAATCAACATCATTTCCTGTTTCAGTAAGCCCATAACATGCTGTTTATAATTTAAGCATATGAAACTGGCAGTTTAAAGCCCTGATTGCCAAGGTTGCAGACGTATAAACCCTCTTACCCCATCTATCCAGCGCCCTGGAATTTCTATCAGAAGGGGTAGGATGTTTGGCTGTAGAAGCCTTTACACCCTTGGGACCCTGAGAAATAGTCTCAGGATCAGCAGCAGGATTTTTGAAAAGAAATTTGTGGGAGTCAGGAACCCTGTAATATCTGTCTGGCTTACTAGGAGCCAGAGGCAGGGAATCAGGAGCCATGCTTGATTCCGAGAACACATCATCAACAACGTCTAATACAGGAGGCATTGCCAAAGGCCTATGCTGAGGAAGAAGGAAATACCTAAGCCTCTTTTTTTGATTCAGAGAAGTCCTGACTCTCCCAGTGAAAATGTTCCCTTAAAGTATGCAAAGTCTCTCCAAAACAGCAATCCTCAGGAGGAGATACAGATGGGATGGATTCCTCTGCATCAGAATCCTCATAGGGTGGAATAGAAAATTCCTGATCAGAAGAAGAATCAGAAGAAATGGAAACCTGATCTGATGATTCATAATCAGTGCCTTGCCTAGGCCTCTTAGCAAGAGGGGGGGGGGGAACCCTTGATCAAGGTAATTAAATCCTCAGCCATTTTGATCATCTGTTTTTTAGGCATAGGGGCCTCAGCACGTGGCTCATGTGTCATTTTTTTTAGACATAGAAGTTGTTTTTGACCTTGTTTTTGTTGCTAGCGTCTGTTTAATATAAAAATGTTGAGGCCTGAAAACACCCTCAGAAGCCAGTGCCTGCTCAGCGGCTCCGGACCCAACCAAGGGAGAGACATCCACGGGTTCAATACTCTGAGAATATCGCAGCATACCGAACTCTAAATGGGTCTCGGTAGAGGCCTGCGACTCAAAAGTAGCAGATATCAGGGGCTGCAAAAGCACCTCACTGAGTACTGGCAAACCAGGGATTGGTTTAGGAGAAGCTTCGTCGTCGGTTTTGGACCTCGACGGTCTGTCTCTGTCTTTTTCTTTGCATTTTTTGTGAACTCCGGTAGTCGGATTGCTAACAGACGACATTTCAGGATAGTTAAATATTGAACCAAAATATTTAAAAGCAAAAATATACCAACGCTTAATAGTGCGCTGGTTAAATTTAGCACAAAACCGACAGCAAGGCACATTGTGATCAGGGCCTAGGCAAAGAATACAGTACAAATGAAAATCCTTATGAGGTATTTGCTTCCCACAAGTAATACAATTATTAAACTTTTACTGACATCAGTAAGGAGCAAGACAAAGTTTCCCCAACGGGGTACTTAGCTTTAGTTTGAGGACTTCGGTTCTGAAACTCAAATACGAAAATTTCAAGAGTCAGCCGACCTACACTTGCAAACTGCTTCTGCTTCGGGCACCGCACGGCAAGAAAGACTGGATAAAATGGCGTTGGCTGCATGTTTTATACCCCTGACTACCTGACGTCATGGAAGAGGAGACAGCAACCGACGCAGGACCCAAGACTTTGTTATTCAGTACGACTGAGGGCAATCTGCCAGCAGATTACCCAAATGTAAGGACTGCAACAGTGAAACACGAAGAACATCTGGAAAAATTATTTACAAAGGAAGAGTGGGAGGACATCTGCATGGTCCCACGTATGTGAATGCCAGAAAGTTTAGGATTTTGTGGGAGGACATCTGCCTGGTCCCATGTATGTAAAGACCAGAAAGTTTAGTGTTATGAAGGAGAACATCTGTATTGTCCCATGTATGTGAAGACCACAGAGTTTAGGGTTTTTGCTTTGCATAGGTATTTATACCCCAAGCAGACTTGAAAGAATTTTTCCTCAGAAAGCAAATGCTGAAGGTGTGATGGGAAAGAGTAAGCTAATTTAAAAGACCAGACATAAGGCCTACGTATAAATCCTACTGGCTCACAAAAGAAATTACTAGCAAATGGAAATCAAAATCTAAACCATCTGCAAATGAAATACTGAATATTGTATTAGAGATAAAGACATGGAGGAAGTGAGATCTTTAAAAAAGGAAGAGAGACGTTACATAAAAATGACACTCGTGGGAACAATACATGCAGAATAATGTTCATCAGGAGGATTGAGGTTTAAGAGAATGCAAGACCTGAGCGATTTACATAATGTTGAGGGAAATGACATTTATTTAAAAAGAAAATACATCAACAATGCATGAAGTTAATGAAAATATGTCTCAATCGGTTTATTTCTTTAATATAACCCATGTCATTGCTCAAGGTGTGAAGTTAATAAAGGAGCCACCTAGTTAGTTGAAATATGGACACTGGGGGGTAGTTAATGGGCAAGTAGATGACTTTCTCTTAGGTTCATAGGTTAGTACTAAGCTAACTGCCCTTGCGAGCCATTTTAAGCCTAGCCAATTATCCCTTGTGAGACTCAAACCCTGCACCTTGTGTTTGAATATTTCCTACTGTCCAGAGTATTGACGTTGGTCTATATCAAGAAGTTCTGACATTATACAACATGTTTAGTGTAACCATAGCTAGTGACCCATCTCCATGTTTACTGCGACCATAGCTAGTGACCCATCTCCGTTTACTGCGACCATAGCTAGTGACCCATCTCCATGTTTACTGTGACCATATCTAGTGACTCATCTCAGTTTACTGCAATCATAGCTAGTGACCCATCTCCATGTTTACTGTGACCATAGCAAGTGACCTATCTCCAACATGTTTACTGTGACCATAGCAAGTGACCCATTTCCATTTACTGCTACCATAGCTAGTGACCCATCTCCATGTTCACTGCAACCATAGCTAGTGACCCATCTCCATATTTACTGCAACCATAGCTAGTGACCCATCTCCAAAATGTTTACTGCAACAATAGCTAGTGACCCATTTCCATTTACTGCGACCACAGCTAGTGACCCATCTCCGTTTACTGCGACCATAGCTAGTGACCCATCTCCATGTTTACTGCGACCATAGCTAGTGACCCATCTCCATATTTACTGCAACCATAGCTAGTGACCCATCTCCAAAATGTTTACTGCAACAATAGCTAGTGACCCATTTCCATTTACTGCGACCACAGCTAGTGACCCATCTCCGTTTACTGCGACCATAGCTAGTGACCCATCTCCATGTTTACTGCGACCATAGCTAGTGACCCATCTCCATGTTTACTGCGACCATAGCTAGTGACCCATCTCAGTTTACTGCAACCATAGCTAGTGACCCATCTCCGTTTACTGCAACCATAGCTAGTGACCCATCTCCGTTTACTGCAACCATAGCTAGTGACCCATCTCCGTTTACTGCAACCATAGCTAGTGACCCATCTCAGTTTACTGCGACCATAGCTAGTGCCCCATCTCCACGTTTACTGTGACCATAGCTAGTGACCCATCTCAGTTTACTGCGACCATAGCTAGTGCCCCATCTCCACGTTTACTGTGACCATATCTAGTGACTCATCTCAGTTTACTGCAATCATAGCTAGTGACCCATCTCCATGTTTACTGTGACCATAGCAAGTGACCTATCTCCAACATGTTTACTGCGACCATAGCAAGTGACCCATTTCCATTTACTGCTACCATAGCTAGTGACCCATCTCCATGTTCACTGCAACCATAGCTAGTGACCCATCTCCATATTTACTGCAACCATAGCTAGTGACCCATCTCCAAAATGTTTACTGCAACAATAGCTAGTGACCCATTTCCATTTACTGCGACCACAGCTAGTGACCCATCTCCGTTTACTGCGACCATAGCTAGTGACCCATCTCCATGTTTACTGCGACCATAGCTAGTGACCCATCTCCATGTTTACTGCAACCATAGCTAGTGACCCATCTCCGTTTACTGCAACCATAGCTAGTGATCCATCTCAGTTTACTGCGACCATAGCTAGTGCCCCATCTCCACGTTTACTGTGACCATAGCTAGTGACCCATCTCAGTTTACTGCGACCATAGCTAGTGCCCCATCTCCACGTTTACTGTGACCATATCTAGTGACTCATCTCAGTTTACTGCAATCATAGCTAGTGCCCCATCTCCACGTTTACTGTGACCATAGCTAGTGACCCATCTCAGTTTACTGCAACCATAGCTAGTGACCCATCTCCGTTTACTGCAACCATAGCTAGTGACCCATCTCAGTTTACTGCGACCATAGCTAGTGCCCCATCTCCACGTTTACTGTGACCATAGCTAGTGACCCATTCTCAGTTTACTGTGACCATAGCTAGTGACCCATCTCCATGTTTACTGCAACCATAGCTAGTGACCCATCTCCATCTGCTTGTTGCAGGCTTGGCTTATGACACTCGTTCAGAGCCCACACAGTACGGCTAAATGCCAATACAACACCAAGCATGCACAAACTTACCATCATACAGCATGTGTCCAACTTGCACAAGGAGCTCTTCCGCTGCCTTGTCTGGGGACCCTCTAGTATGATCCAGCCACAAGCCACAGGATGTTCTTAGCATGAAACATGACCCATAACTCAGTAGTGAAGAGACAGGCATGGCAGCTCCAGCATTACAGTATGGACTGCTTGTGCAAACACACAACCAGGATAAAGGAGCAACAGCAACACCGTCCAACAAGAGTGAGGTAGAACAGTAGCTGGTACCCCCCCCCCCATCAACGAGAATATGACGGGCACACTGCCAATGCAATATCATGCAGATAAAACATGATGCATGTGGTGTAACCATCAAGCTATACTGCTCACTGCCCAATCGGGACGCACTGCTGGTCAGTGCATCATTGGGCCACACTGCTGGTTAGTGCCTGATCGGGCAACACTGTGCAGACATTCTCACATACACAAGTGGGAAGATGTAATGAGACATTCATCATGTACAGAGCTGGCTAGGAACACACCATGCATCTATCTCTCTCTCTCTTCTCTATGCAGATCTCTCTCTCCTTTCTCTATGCAGACAGTTTGTGGGATACAAGTGGAGTCTGACAGGGGTTTTGGGTTGGTAGGTGTTCTGTGTTGCACACAGTTTCCTGCAATGGCATAGGGGTCCCAATATATGATGGCCTGATGCACAGGTAGGTGTCCCAAAGTGAATGAACACCTCTCGTTCACAATTTTCTCCTGTAATATGAGGGTGTCGGGTGCCAATACGCGGCCTCAATCTAAGGCCAATATATAACCATGACCTGCAGCCACACTGGCACATGACGGTATGGACTAAAGAAAAAGTACAAAGGATTAGTGGAGATAAATAATTGTAGTTAGCAGATCTACAAGACTCTCACTCATTGATGCCTCCATGTGGGAGGAATACAGACACCTTGTTCAAGCTTCAAGTAGGTCTCAGAGTTAAATATGCAGATGGATGACTGTTGTTTAGAAGGCTTTTAAGACTGAAATGATATGTTTCCATGGTCTCTTTAAAGTGATTCTATCCAGTGGAAAACTCCTTCGGGGTGGCAAGGATGAACAAACAGAAGTAATCCATAAAGTTCAAGTCAGGTCTGGTATTCCCCACCTGTAACCCAAAGGGTGACAGGACTAACAACAAGAGGACAAAGGATTAATCCAGATAAAATAATTTTAGCTAGTAGACCAAGGAGACTCTCTCTCTCTCTCTGGCTAGGAGATCTAGGAAGACTATCTGATACCCTTCTTGTGGGAAGGAAAAAGACACCTTGCTGAAGTTTCAGATAGTTTATTCAGTTAATTATGTAGATGGATGAGTGGTCTTCTGAAGATTTTAAGTCTCAAATTATCCGTTTCCATATTGCTGATAGTCTCCTTAAAGCGATTCCCTAAAGTGGATAACTCCACCTCTCCTTTTACAAAAAATATGTGCTCACCATAACATTCCATCTCTGTTGTCCATTTTCATTCTTCAACTATTTTGTTCAGATAGGACTGCCACTTCTTCCAGCTGGTGGAACACTCAAATGCTCGAGCGCCTCCCTTACCCATAATGCCCTAGTCACCTAACATATCTTAGATGTCGTTTGCTGCCCTTAAACCTCCAAGGCACTAGAGGGCTGAAACAGAATCTGGGACTCAAACTCTAGCTCCTCTAGCATCTTTTAATCCTTCCAAAAGTAAAAAAGGACGGGGTTGGAGGGACGGAAGTTGAGGAATAATGAAAACCAATTTGTAATGAGCAATAAAAGTATGAGCATTAGCCCAAGTTGCAGCTGCACAAATATCATCCAATGAGGATCTACATAAAAAGTCTAAACAAGTTGCCATAGATCTGGTGGAATGTGCTTTTGGTGGCTTTGATAAAGACATGCCCAATTTTTCGTAAACAAAGGTAATACATATCATTTAACGAAAGTCACTTAAGTAACCGGTTTGCCTAATTTTGATTCCAAGAAAGAGAAGTAATTGTTCCGATTTCCTAAAATTGTTGGTTCTACGTAGATAAAACCATAACTGTCTGTAAACATCCAAAAGGTGTCACATATCGACAGTGGCACAGGAAAATAACTTTCTTGGGTGGCGTAAGCCAGGGAACCTTGTTGGCTAGGCTTATTTAGGCCCTTGGGCCGATAGCCTAGTACCTACCTATGAACCTATATACTCTCCCCTTTATTTCAGAAATTTGGGAAAAGACTGGAAGGTTGACAGTTTGATTAATACTGGATTCTGACACCACCTTAGGAAGGAAGTATTGGCCCGTAATGATGCTCTATCCTTATGAAAATCAAATAGAGAGGTTAGGATGACAGGGCCTGTAATTCTGATACTCTTCTGGCAGGGGTAATGGCCATTAAAAAGATAGCTTTCTAGGTAGAGAATTTTAGTTCATCCTTAGCTGATAGTTCAAATGGTGACAGTGTTAAAGTTTGTAAAACAATGTTCAAATCCCATGGAGGAGTGTGATCTTTTAATGGGGGTCTAAGAAGGAAAGTGCCCATTAGAGAGACTTTACAGTGTTTGGAGGATGCCAAGAATGAGTTATTTACTCCTATATGAAAAATGGAAGTGGCAGCTAGTTGCACTTTTACAGTAGAAAAGCCAACAACTTAATTCAAAATTGTATCTAAAATCCAAGAACTTTAGAAACCGGTTCTGAAAGGGATCTAGTTCCTTTTGCTGCACCCAAATGACAAATCTTTTCCATTTACTTCTGTTAAGTTTCCTAGTGGAAGCATTGTGGGATAAGAGAATGTGATGGACTGGGGAGGAAAGCTGGGCTGTTGAGCAATCAAAGCAAGTAGAAAAACCATGCTGTCAACTTTAGTCATTGAATGTCTTGATGAATCATGTTAGTCAGTAAAAACAGGAGGTCTGGAGATGGAGCCAGAATCCATGGAGGATGAAGTAGATGAAGACAAAGAATGTGAAACCAAATCTGACAAGGCCAGTAAGGGCCAATGAAGATAACTGTGCTCAATTGAAATGCCTTCTGAAGAAATATGGGGATTAGTGATAACTGAGGAGGGGTAGGCATAAAGGAAACCAGGGGCTAATCGTGAAATAGAGCGTCCCTTGGTGACACCCCCAGTGGGGGGGGGGACAGGGAAAAGAACCTACTGTATTTGTTGTGGAGGGCTGTTGCAAGAGGTCACAGGGCAGGTGTCCCCATCAACAGAAAATCCTTTCTGAAAACTTCATATTGAGGGACCGCTAGTGAGGCATTAAAATACACCTGCATAGCTTGTCTACAATCATGCTGGATTTCCCCAAAATGTGCTTTGCTTTTAGAAAATGACTGGATAAGATTGCCCATTGCCACACACTCAGTTTCTTGACAAAGGGGGTAAGATTTGGTTCCCCCTTATTTGTTGATGTACCAGACCACTGACACACTGACCATCTGAATCGCAATTCTCCCTGGTTGGAAGTGTGTCTTGAAAGGCCTGCAATACTAAGAGGACCACTCATTTCCAGAATACTGATTCAGGTGTTGGGACTCTGTGGAGGACCATGTGTCTTGGATGGTCTTTCCTAAGAAGTGACCTCCCCCACACCTGATCTGGGAGGTGTCCGTTGTCACTAGGGCCCTGGGTTGGGGGGAGAACAAACAGGCAACCTTCTTGTACTTGACGAGAATGTATCCACCATAGAAGATAATTGTTTCAAGTGTGTGCTGTTTTGATCTGACTGGATAACAGTAGACAGAGAATGTATCATTGAGTTACTAGAGTCCACAATCCTCATATGGCACCTTGGCAACGGCAACAAAATAACTGCCACTGACATGGGTCCTAAAGCTTGGAGGATCAGTCGAACTGAAAGACCATCTCTGAATGATCTTTCTGACCTGGAACTGAATAGTACGAACTTCATGACAGAGGAAGAGAGAGAGGCTGCTTGAGTGACGGTACTGAGAAAGGCACCGGGAAAATTGTATCATATAACCTTTAGATCTAGTCCACCACACCCATGAATCGTTTGTCATTTCTAGCCAGGCTCTCTGGTGCAGGAAAATACAACCCCCAACTGCCTCCACAGATGGACAGTCAGGCCTCATTTTCAGGAGCGTAGATAGGATCCGTCAAAGAAGATATCTTTAGATCTATGGTTATGTGGCCCACCTCTGCCATGGGGATGGTGTCTTTCATTAGAGTTTTGCCCTCTGCCCCTGGGGGAATGGTCTCCATGTAGATCTTGGAAGGGACCCTGGGATTTCTTGAACCACATTTTCCGTCCGCCTCACTAGTTCCTAGAAAAGGTCCATTGAGGGTTTGAAAAACATATACCCACAGCAGACAGGGTTTCTCCTACTTACTCACACAGAGAGTGTGTCTTTTACTTTGGGGCCAAATAAGGAACTTGCATCAAAAGTAGCACTGACAAGGGAAGATTTGAAGGGTTCTGCAAAGTCACAAAAGTACATCCATGGACTGGAGGGTAGACAAATGCAAGGCAACAGTGCTCTCTGCCCCTGAGGAAATGGTCCCAGAGAGGGATTTGTTAAGTTCCTTAATCAAATCCCTCTGGAGTCCTGTGAAGTGTGCCAAACAATTCAGAAACCAAAGGGCAAAGGTCGAGATAGCATATACATGCTTTCCAAATCTGTCCAGTGCCCTAGACCCCATGTTAGGGGGTGGACAGGGGAACTTTGGCCAGCTAGTTCCTTCTTAGTGGCTGCTGCTATGACCATGGCATCAACTGGTACTTCCTTGCTCCATGACATTCTGTCCTTTGGTGGTGCCAGGATTCTTCTATGCCTATCCAGAGACCAAATCAATGAGCTCATTGGCAGGCAGGGTCATGCAGGAGGTAGAAGGGCCAGCTCCAAAAACCTCCAGGAATACCAGTTCCTCTTGGGAAGGGCTTATGGGGGACCACGCACCCTACTGCGTTTGGAGTTCTAGAATATTTTCAAATGAGACGTAAGGTGGTGATCTTCAACAAGGCCCTTCTCCCAGATTAAAATCAATATCTTCTGTGACAGACTCGTGTGGAGAGTCCAAGTGCCTCCTTTTACACTTTCTCTTCCTGGGAACTTCTTCAGTGGGATGCTGAGATGTGTCAGAAGAAATTAATATACCCTGCTGGGTATTCTGGAACTTAGTTTGGGATGGCTGCCCCAGTGGCACAGATGGTAGAGGCTCTAGACCCAGAAATGAATGGAGTTTGGTAGCTGAAGCCAAAGAAGTAAGAAAAGTCTGAACTCTTGGAACAGGGAAAGCTCTCTCCTCTACCTTGCATGCAGAATGCCTCGGAAAGAAGGAAAGTGACAACTCGAACAAGACATAGTTACAGACCGTAGGCTCCTTCCACCCTGAATGTAGACTACTCAAGGAGGGAGTCAGAGCCAAGCTATCTAGTGCAGAGGTCCCGAGGGGCAGAGAGGCTCAGAGAGCTTCAGAGTTAACTCTCAACACCATGGGATCCAGTGCTGATGCTATGGCTCAGAGTCATCTGACTCTGGGCCACTCAGAGATGCTACCAGAGTAGAAGATACCAGAATCTTCAGATCTGATGTAGACATCTGAAGAATCTTTGGATCTGACGGCTCTGGAATAGTATTAATAAGGGTCTCCAGACATAACAGGGTTGGAGTCAGAACAACTGCCATTTGAATCTTTGTTGAGAGAACTTTCTTCATCATTCTGTCCACATCAATCTCGGTCAAACTCTTTGAAGATCGTACAGAGGATGCTGTAGAAGATGGCCTGGATTCGTGTTTCGGTAACCTCTCCAAAAATGGGGAGCTGAGAAGAGACAGGATATGGAGCCAGTTGCGAAGACTGGATCTGAGGGGCTTTTTCTGGAAAAAAATTTAAGATCCAAAGAGGTTGAATCCGAAACTTTAGCCACCTTTTTTGGAGGTTCAGAGTCCAAAGATGAGGAAGTAGCAGGATCTGGGGAACATTTTCTTCACTTTTTCATTGGATTCTTTCTTGTCAGCTTTTGGGGGGGATTGAGCCCCAGACGATGTTGAAGCAGATTTGGAGGAGAGTAAACCTATCAAAATTAAGTTTTTTTCCATCAATTAAGGCTCCAGAATTGAATGCCTTACAAATATCACAATTAGAATCAAGGTGACCTGAGCCTAAACAAGAGACAATTTGAATGTGCATCAGACAACAGAATTTTATGGCTATAGGCCACACACCCTTTGAAACCAGAAGCTTTCTCAGCCATGGTTTAAGGATAAAGAAGCATGGTGAAAAGAGGAGTACTAAATATTACAATAAAGGACAAAAAAGGAAAATACCATCAATGGTAATCAAGAAATAATTTAAAATGGGAAAGGGAGTAGAAACCTTAAAAAAGACAGTACAGGAAGGATGAAGTACTTATAAAGTTATAAGGTATAAAAACGATAAAGTTATAAGTTATAACTCACAAGTCACTACGCTCAACAGTAAACAGTGACTACGTTCGCACATTAAGGCAGCAAACAAGATTTAAGGTATATTACAGGGGATTGTGGGTAAAGGAGGAGCAGAGGATTATGGGTAAAGGAGGAGCTTCAGAGTTTCAGTGCTCCACAAGCTGGAAGCAGCAGAGTCAGATCTCAGGATTGCATCTAAACCCAACAGTTGAGGAATAAATGAAACGATAAAACGATAACATCCAATCTTAACATTATTCATTTTCTCCAACTCTAATAAATCATCCTTAAGTAGCACCTTTTGTATCCTTCCCACCATGACAGGGATGGAAATTCTTTCCCTGCTCTATTTAGCTTTAGGACATCTTCTGGAGCATGTCTCATGGCAACATTATCTTGCTGATGTTCCCACTTATAAGCGAACACCTCCATCTCCTACACTTATTTACGTCACTTGGGAGCAGTAATTCAATAAAACAGGGGTATGGTCAGAAAGTGCAGTCTCCAGAACTGGGGATCACTCACCTTAGTACTTATTCTTGGGTTACTTTTTGAAAAAAGTTGGAATCGCCTTTGTTAGGTGGAAAAGACACCATATATCCACCCACCCGTTCCTTTCCATCCAATCGGTGAGCACCACTTGTCTTCTCCTATAGGATTCTTCACTATTACAGAATCTATCCATACTGGCATCAAGGAATAAATTAAAATCGCCAACAGAATACCAAAGAATACCTTCATGGAGACATCCTGTGAAAAGGACTAGGCAACTTTTCCAAAAACATCTGGTCATCTTCATTAGGAGTGTACAAGTTGTTACAACCCAGCATTCTCGATCGATAAGCCCCTCCAAATGAGCCCACTACCATTGTCTCTCCATAGTGCCTCCTCTGTAGTCACCCTTAGGTTGTGGAACATCAATCACTGGGTGGGAACAAAGGGGTATTACATATGGTCAGACTTCTTTAAATTTATTGTTCAAACTTATTTGCATCTCTTTTAACTTTGTTATTTGCAAACAATCTGGGGAGATTTCCTTTAAGTCATCTGAATCACTTGTGCCTGACAAACAAGGTGTACATTATACAGTAAACTCTCAATTAACTGGCACCCATGACGATTGGTAGATGCCGGATAAATATAATTTCTGGTTGCTTGAGAGTTACAATTAAAAATAGGCCTGACTAATACTGTACCCTACACTATTTGTTTGGTTTGACTTGGTCTTAGGTTGGGGAGAGAGGGAATTTATTTTCATCTTCCTTGTTAAATCTCAAATTCTAAAAACATATGGTATGTTTCTGTGGGGGGGGGGGGTCAAAAAGAGCAACACATGAAAATTGTACTGTATTTCTTCAGTTTTTTTTTCTGGTTGCTTGAGTTCCAGTTCACCGAGAGTTTACTGTACTTCTAAATCAAAAACAGTTTAATAGGCTTCATGCAGTTACTCTTTTTGGAATAATCTTCTATATGGACGCATTGCAGAGTATGGCAACTCCCCCCCCCCCCCACCTACAACAGCACTATACAGGCTGAGTGACTGACACGTAGCTTACTAAACCTGGCAAGTATTTAGATGACTGAATGGAAGTTGAAAAGGGATGAGCCCCCTCCACCCCACGGCAACAATAATTTTATGAAAATATACCCTTTCATACAGAATTATAAGGGATACTGCCTTACAAAGATTCACAAAAATGTAAACTCCCTCAACACCAGTAGCTGGTTATCTTGAGAAACCCAGAAACTCTTATGAATAGTGAACAAACTGACATGCGAGCTTGTCCTTAATATAAAAGACAGGCAGCAAAGCTATGATGAGAGCCAGTAATGAAAACAAAGATCGTTGAACCTCCATCAGGAAACATGTACATCACATACTTCCAGAAGATGAACAGTGGTCATGACCTACTTAAGAGAACACTAACAAAAGTAAACAAAAAGAGTCTCCTGTAGTCCTGAAGTCCTTTCTTCGAACAGCACTGTTCAGCTCTTGATTTTGACGAGACAGAAATGGCCAGTGTTCTTTTCTAGTAGTACAATACATCGATTTGCATCAGGGTAATGTTTCAGAGTGGGACTAGTCCTTCGATTTCACTTTAAATGTAATGGAGGATTTCTCTGGTGTTAAAGGAGTTTTCCATTCCCCTTCATATTCCCCTGTTGCCATGTGTCAGCGGGGTAAGCTACCTTGAGCAGCAGTGTTTTACATAAGGAACGACTCAAGATGGGCTCTGACAGTAGATTGTGAGGTGGAGATTTTTGGTAACTCCCTCCTTCAGGCCATGTTTGGGCAAGTAATACTTATCATGCACACATGAAGAAAAGAAGGTTGCAGTTTCTTTCCTTTTCCATTTCCCACACAATTTTATTTATTTATTGTTTTTTTATCAGTCCAGGTCACCACATCAAGCAGGGTTCTCATTCACCTATATGACACCAATAACAGAAGAGAAAGTTAGCACTTTTTTGGGTATCATACAGGATAACCCTAGAGCCCTCAGACTCAACTATTAGTAAAGCCCAAAAGACAAGGGCCATCTTGTAGTTCAGATTAGATATATATATATATATATATATACATATATATATATACATATATATATATATATATATATATATATATATATACATATATATATATATACATATATATAT
>NC_056747.1:11028279-11058563 GCF_019279795.1 Protopterus annectens | reverse complement strand
AGCTTGATTGGGGGATTGACAATAGAATTAAAATGTAAAGCAACAGTGAAAAGGAATGGTAAAATTAAGGAAACTAGATTGGAAATAAAAGAAAGGGAGATATGGCTAAACACCGACAAGAATTATTTAGAGAGATTCACTAACAAGAATTATTTAGAGGGATTGACAAACGTTGAAATATTACAAAACAAGGGGAATCTCTCAAAACAAGAAAAGGAGTAACTGCAGAATGCTAAATAGAAAATATGGAATTACCTCGCTAATATGCATGAGTTTAGAAAGATTTATGTTAAGCAACTGTTTTTTGATAATTCTATTGCACAAAACCTTCTAGCACAACAACTCAGGCAACAAAAAATGGAAAGGGCAGTCACCAAGCTTAGGGAACCTATAACATGAAGATGCAAATGAGACCTTAGAAGTATTAGAAATATTTTGGAACTTTTATGAAAATCTGTACAAAGCAGAGAAATACAACTCACAGCAAAGAACAAACAAATATGCCTAAGTTAGAGCTAGAGGAGGCTCAGTTACTAACAGGACAGGAGGAGATGACATAAAAAGGGCACTGTATAACCAATCTACAGCAAACTCCCCAAGAATAGATGGTATTCCTCTGGGGCTTTGGAAGTTAGGAGGGAAAAACTGAAAGATCTGGAAGGTTTTGTTTAACAGTATCTTAAGAGGAGGAGAAGTACCAGCATCCTGGAAGAAGGTGGTGTTAATGGTAAACAGCTAAAGAGGGTAAAGATCCATCACTTCATACAGGGCATTTCAATACTAAACCAGGATTAAAGTGTTAATGTCTACAATGGCTAAAAGAATTTAAACAGTAATACCTAAAGAGGGTAAAGATACATCAGACCCAGCTTCATGCCGGCCCATTTCAATACTAAACCAGGATTATAAAGTGTTCATGTCTACAATGGCTAAAAGAATTTAAACAGTAATACCTAAAGAGGGTAAAGATACATCAGACCCAGCTTTATACAGGCCCATTTCAATACTCAAACCAGGATTATAAAGTGCTCCTCATAAGTCTACAATAGCTAAAAGAATTTAAACAGTAATACCTAAAGAGGGTAAAGATACATCAGACCCAGCTTCATGCCGGCCCATTTCAATACTAAACCAGGATTATAAAGTGTTCATGTCTACAATGGCTAAAATAATTTAAACAGTAATACCTAAAGAGGGTAAAGATCCATCAGACTCAGCTTTATACAGGCCCATTTCAATACTAAACCATGATTATAAAGTGTTCATGTCTACAATGACTAAAAGAATGGCAACAGTAATACCTAAAGAGGGTAAAGATCCATCAGACCCAGCTTCATACAGGCCCATTTCAATACTAAACCAGGATTATAAAGTGTTCATGTCTACAATGGCTAAAAGAATGGCAACAGTAATACCTAAAGAGGGTAAAGATCCATCAGATCCTGCTTTATACAGGCCCATTTCAATACTAAACCAGGATTATAAAGTGTTCATGTCTACAATGACTAAAATAATGGCAACAGTAATACCTAAAGAGGGTAAAGATCCATCAAATCCAGCTTTATACAGGCCCATTTCAATACTAAACCAGGATTATAAAGTGTCCATGTCTATAATGGCTAAGATAATTTAAACAGTAATACCTAAAGAGGGTAAAGATCCATCAGACCCAGCTTCATACAGGCCCATTTCAATACTAAACCAGGATTATAAAGTGTTCATGTGTCTACAAATGCAAAAGCTAATAGAATGGCAACAGTAATACCTAAAGAGGGTAAAGATCCATCAGATCCTGCTTTATACAGGCCCATTTCAATACTAAACCAGGATTATAAAGTGTTCATGTCTACAATGGCTAATAGAATGGCAACAGTAATACCTAAAGAGGGTAAAGATCCATCAGATCCAGCTTCATACAGGCCCATTTCAATACTAAACCATGATTATAAAGTGTTCATGTCTACAATGTCTAAAAGAATGGCAACAGTAATACCTAAAGAGGGTAAAGATCCATCAGATCCTGCTTTATACAGGCCCATTTCAATACTAAACCAGGATTATAGTGTTCACGTCTACAATGGCTAATAGAATGGCAACAGTAATACCTAAAGAGGGTAAAGATCCATCAGATCCTGCTTTATACAGGCCCATTTCAATACTAAACCAGGATTATAAAGTGTTCATGTCTACAATGGCTAAAAGAATGGCAACAGTAACACCTAAAGAGGGTAAAGATCCATCAGATCCTGCTTTATACAGGCCCATTTCAATACTAAACCAGGATTATAAAGTGTTCATGTCTACAATGGCTAAAAGAATGGCAAAAGTGATACCAAAATTGATAGTCCTGGTTTTGTGAAGGGGATACAAATATTTGATATTAACAGAACACGGATGATCCAGGGGGGAGCAAATTGTAAGAAAATACCAGTTCTGTTGTTGGGTCTTGAGGCACAGAAAGCATTTGACAGAGGAGACTGGGACTTCATGAGCAAGGCAGTGGAAGCATTGCTTTCCCTGATACAATTATAAGGCTAATTAGAATATATGAGGGATCAGAGGCACGAATTTGGGTTGGGTCCCCTCTGATAAATTCTGCTCGAGTAGAGGAACCAGGCAGGATTGTCCACTTTCCTATTTGTTGTTTGCATTAGGACAAAACCAAAAGGGACATTACAGTGTTGTGGAACATTTTAAGATGGTTTCAAATTTTCTCGAGATACAAAATTAATGAAGCTAAAACAAAGGCAATCGCAGTAAGTTATGTACCCACACACGAATTGGTCCAACAATATCCATATTTATGGGGACATGAAAAAATGAAACATTTAGGAGTATGGATTATTAATGACTCTGTGGTGGCAGCTAAGGATATGTGGGAAGAGACTAAACAGAAGATAACACAAAAATTGAGAAACTGGCCGTTTTGTTATATGGATACTAAGATACAAGCCATTAAAATGTTTTTAGTCCCTTTGGTCTTATACACAGGTCAGGCATACTTTTATCAACAGGAGGAGAAGTTGTGGACAGCAATTAAAAAAGAGTTCAAGGATTTTATCTGGGAAGGGAAGACAACAAGGGTCAAGTGGGATAAGCTGATTCTACCAACAGAACAAGGTGGACTAAGATCATCTAAATTTGAGGGCATACTTTAGAGCAACACAGTTAAGGCTCTTACACATGGCACAAGCAGAAACTATAATTCAAAGTGGAAAGGACTGATGCTGACACCAAGAGGAAGATAAAGAAATAAGGAGAGATTGGTATTTTGGATGTAGATTCTTTAGAACAACCACCAAAATCATACAGACTACATTTATAAAATAGTAGGGAGTATTCAAAGAACCAAACCAGCATCAGAATGAAGAAAAGAGATTTTGCTGATAGGGTTGACTGTGGTCAGGGATGCAAATAACAGGCAAGAGGGAGATGGAATTTATTGTAGAAAACTGGCAAATGAATCCAGCACTGGGAGCAAATAACTAGAAAGGGAAAGGTAATAGAATGGGAAGAGGCCAAGAATTTATTTGGACTGCAGGTTTGAGATGGCCTTCCCTCTCAAGGATTGATATCAAGAGTATAGGCAAAGAGAAAGAAATAGGGGGTTCCTAAATAAAAGCCCAGCACTGGTAGATGTTTTAATAGAATCTAGAACAGAAGCTGCCGTTAAAAAGGAATAATCAGTAAAGCATATAAAATATTGCGTGGTAATTCTAAGAATCAGAGGAGCTTATAAAGGATTGAGAAGAGACTGGATAAGCACTTCACAGAGAGACAATGAGGGGATATATGTACATCTCCCAAATATGCAACAAAGTCTGGAACTGTTTACGTAGGTATTGTTATACCAAGTAGACTCCAAATAATTTTTCCTCAGGTGGAAAGCAAATGTTGGAGGTGTTAGGGGCAAGAAAGAGGTAGTTGGGGAAACATATTTTGGAGGTGTGATGATTGGCAGACTTTGGGATTCCTGTGGCACCTCTGCTGGAGATGCTGGTGGTGGATTAATTGACTGGGGAGATTATTTTTTGAGTTATGTTATAGACTCGAAATTGCCTAGACATAGTAAAGCCTTGTCGAGTCTAATTATGGTGGCTGCCAAGAAAGCAATTACTAGAAAATGGAAATCAAAGTCTAAACCAACTTTACCAGAAGTAGTGAACAGCAAGGCCTACTTGAGATAAAACAACTGGAACTGGGATCTTTAGAAAAGGAAGGAACAAACTACATAGGGAAAAATGGGAATTGTGGGAACAATAGATGCAGGGAAGGAACGAGGTTTAAGAAGCAGGATTTGAATGAGCTATATAATGCTTAACTGACAATGACTGGATGGTGTGCAAGTGATGCATAATGTTTACAACTACAGTTGTTTCAGTGGTGTCTCCGATATGAACTGTTTGCAACTAAAGTGATATTTTGTATGTTTTTCATTTATATAAATGTAAAATTGCCTTTATCATGTGTCTACATTTAATAACGATGTTTAAAAAAAACAAAAAAAACAAAAAAAAAAAAGACTTTTCACAGGCAAAGATGGTACAAATTTATTAAATTTTTTTTTTTTTTTTGGGGGGTGTTTAAAACTTGGTCCCTTGTAATGAAAATTTAAATCTACAGGGGTTAATTTTTAACAATTTCCTCTTCAAATTCAGAAAAACTTTTAAATTATAAAAATTTAAATATCCAAAAATTAGCCCAGGGCAAGGAAAAAAAAAAAAATTGGTTTAAAAATGCATTTTTAAAAAAATTTGGGAAAAAAGCAAAGTGTTAAAAAAATTAAATTGAAATTGTAATTAAATTTTTAAAATTTTCTTTGTATACTATGTTTGAACAAAGTATGCCCTGCCCTTAAAAACAGTGGAAAAAATTTAAAGAAGTAAAAATGTTTTAACGGGTGGGACGGGGGGAAATTCCCCTTGCCAAAGGACCGGGGAAATTTTTAAAAAAAAAAAAATTTTTCCCCAAAAAAATTTTTTTTTTCTCATTTGGGGTATGTTGTTTTGCTTTGTTTTAATGCGGGAATTAAAACGGAAAAATTTTTTAAAAACTAAAAGAAAAAAATAATTTCTTTTTTGGGAAAGGGGTAAGTGTTGTTTTAAATTAAAAGGGGTTTGGGGTTTTTAAAAAGTATGGTTTTTTTAAAAATTATAGGGTTAAAAAATTAAAAAAATTTTTTGTTTTAAAATTTTTAGGTTTTGGAAAAAAAAAAAAAGGCTTTTTTTTTTGGGTTTTGTTGTTTTTTTTGGGGGGGGGTTTTTGTTAAAAAATTTTTGTTTTTAAAAAAAAATTTTAAAAATATTTTTTGTGTTTGGTGTGGTTTTTTTTTTTTTTTTTTTTTTTTTTTTTTGGGTTGGTGCTTTTTTTTTTTTTGGTAAAAAAAGGGAATTTTGTGTTTTTTGGGAAAATTTTTTTTGGGTGTTTAGGGTTTTTTAAAAAAGGTTTTTTTTTATAAAATATGTTTTTTTAAAAAAGGGAATTTTTAAAAAGTTGGTGTTTTTTTTTGGTTTGTTTTGGTTTGTTTTTGTTAAAAATTTTTTTTCCCAAGTAAATCCTTTCTTAAATTTGTTTTTGCCTTTTTTTTCCCAAAAAAATTTTTTACAATTTAAAAAGAGGTTTAAAATTTTTAAATCTTTTTTTTAAGCCTAAAGAAAAATTTTTTTGTAACTTTTTTTCTTTTCCTTTTTAAAAATTTTGGAATTTTCCCTTTTAAATTTTGAAAAAGGATTTTTTTTTTTGTTTTTAAAAAAAATTTTTGTTTTAACAGGAAATTAGGGGTATTTACTTTTTGGGGGGAAATAATTTTTTTTTTTAAAAAAGGGGGTTTTTATTTCAAATTTTAAAAGTTTTTTTTTCCCTTTTTTCAAAAAAAAAAAATTTGTAACAAAATTTAACAAAAAAAGGGGGGGGAAAATAAAACCCCTTGTTTAGGAAATTTTTTTTAAAAAACCTTATTTTTTCTGGTTTTTGTAAGGGGGGTATTAAGAAAAAAATAACCCCCCCTTTTTTTAAAAGCCCAAGGGGTTTTAAAAGGTTTTAAAAAACTTTTTGTTTAATTTCAAAATGGGTTTTGGGGTTTTGAAAAACCATTTTGTTTTTTCGGGCCAAATTATAATTTTTAAAAAAGGAAAATCAAAAAATTTTTTAAAAATTTCCCTTTTTTTTGGGGCTTAAATTTTTCACCCCTTACCCCCAAAAATTTTTTAAAAGAAATTTTTTTAATTTCCCATTTTACTTATAGCCCGATGTTACCACCCGTTTTTAAAATTTGTTTTCAATTTTAAACTTTTTCCTTTTTTTAAAAAAACCCTTTACCCCATCCCCCTTTTCTTGTTGGTATTAAAAAAATGGCTTTTTATTTTTAAATTTTTTAAACCAAAATTTAAACTTTTTGGGGAAAAAAATCTTAATAAAAAAACCCCCCAATTTTAAATAAAAATTTTTTTTTTAAAAAATTTTTTTAAAAACCCTTTTTAAAATTTTACCCAAATTTGAAAAAGGGGGCCCTTTTTTGGAGGTTTTTTAAGTTTGGGATTTTAATTTCACATATTTTTTTTTTTTAAAAAAAGGTGAAATTTATGGGCGTTTTAAATGGGTTTACTTTTGGGGCCTTTGGGAGCCTTTTTTAATGGCACTTAATTAAAAAATTTTGGCCATAATGGGGCCGGGGTTTTTAAATTTTAAAAATTTGGGCCCAAATTTCTATGGGATTTTATTAATTTTTTTTAAGAGGGGGAAAACCCATTTCGTTGGGCGCCCGGGGGGAGGGGGAAAGGGGGGAAAATTTTTGGTTTTTAGGGTTTTTAAAAATTTTTTTTAAAATTAAATTTTTTTTTTGGGGGAAACAATTTTTTTTGAATTTAAAAATTGTAAAATAGTTGGGGTCCTGACTATCCCTCCCCTTTAAAGAAAAAGTTTACCCCTGGTTTTTTTCCCATTTAAAAATTAAAACCTCCAAAAAGGAATTTTGCCCAACGGGGATAAAAAAAAAGAATTAAAAATTTTAATCTTGAAACCCTATTAAAATTTTTTCCCCCGAATTTTACGGGGAAAAACCCCCAAAAAAATTGCTTGAAGAAATAAAAAAAAAATTAAAATTAAAAAAGACGGGCCCCATGGTATTTTTTTTTTTAAAAAAAATTAAATATAAAAAGGAAGGGTGCCCCAGTTTTCTTGAAAAAGGGGAAAACCCGGTTTTTTAAAATAAATTTTAAATAAAAAAGGTTTAAATAAAATTTAAAATTTATAAAAATTAAATTTATTTTGGGAAAAAAGCTGCTCATTTTAAAAGATTTTTAAAAATTAGGGGTAGTACCCCAAAAAAACCCCTAAAAAAAATTTAAATTTTAAAAAAAAACCCCCAAATTAATGGGGTTTAAAAAAAAAAATTTTTTTTTTAAATTTAGCCCCTTAAGGAAACTTTGGGGGGATAAATTTTAAAAATTATATTTTTAAAATAAAAAACCCCAGGGGATTTTTTTAAAATATATATATATATATATATATATAACACCTCAGGTTGGTGGCAGCATGAAGCTTGAGAACCATCAGGTGCAACTAACAGAAGCAAAACTGCTCTACAAATTGTAGCATGCTACAGGCCACCCTCTCAAACTCAGGAACCCCACACAGCCTTCCTGAAGACACTGGAGGGTATAAATGTATCTCAAACACCATCATATTGGGTGACTTCAACTACCGAATATAGACTGGGAACATTACTCAAGCCCTAACTTTCTAGCCCAGCGGTTCCTGGAGTTCATAAATTCAAATGCCATGGAACAGCTAGTCACTGTTCCCACGAGAGGAGAAAATATACTAGATCTCATTGTCACAAACATGGGGACAAAATGCTCCACACGGAGTATATCCCTCATTGGTGAGATCTGATCATAAACTAATCTCACTGGAAATCCACATCCGCCCCACCCCAAACAAAAAGACCATAGTGAAGAACTTCTCTAAAGCAAACTTCACACTACTCAAGACTGGTGTGGTATCCTTCAAGGCCCCTGAGCCAGAGGAAACCACAACCCAAGCTCTGGAAGCCCTTACAAATGCCTTCTATGAACACCTCAGGACTGCATGGATCAGGCAATCCCAAATAAAACCAAGACTCTTTCCACAAAGGGCAAGCGTCCAGTCTGGTGGACCCCAGCCATTAACAAACTTTACAATAAGAGGAGAAAGCTATTACATGATAGAACAAAATCCATAAAGGGAAGTCACCCTGATCATTATTAGTAAAAATACGAGCACTCATAAAATCAACTAAGGCCAATTTTGAGAGAAAAATTGCCATGGATTCAAGGACAATCATAAGGCCTTTTTCAGCTATGTTAGGAACCTGGGTGGAAACTCCCAGATATGCTCAGAATTAGTCCAAAATGATACAAAATCACTGAACCCACAGACATTGCCAACATACTGGCAGACAGGTTCAGTGCAAACTTCACCCCTCTCCCCTAAAGGAGATAACTATCCCAGCCAGTGTAGCCTCCCGGACATCTCAAATGCATGGGTGAAAGCTGCTCTCTCTAAAGCTAAAAACACAGCATCAATGGGACGGATGGTGTCCCGGCTGTGTGCTACCACGAGCTAAATGAGGAATTAAACCCGCACATAAGGCAGCTGTTTAATCTCAGCCTTACCACAGGATCGTGCCCAAGGTGGCGTCACGGCAACTGTGGTCCCACTCCACAAAGGTGAGCCTCACGGACCCTGGTAATTACAGCCCCATAAGCAACAAGTCTAGTCTGCAAAGCTATGGAGGATCATAATGGAGCTCATAAACAAAGATATAGGGGACTTGCAGACATTGGACCCGACCCAGTTTAGCTTTGTCAAGGGAAGATCATGCCTTTTGAACTTGGTGACTTCTTGAAACAGTCACCAAGGCCATTGATGAGGAAAGGCAGTCCATACAGCCTACCTTGACCTTGCAAAGGCTTCGACACAATACCCACTTTCGGGTATTGTAGAAAAACTACCAGCTTAAATGTAAACCCATATGTCACAAGATGGGTTGCAAACTGGCTTAAGGACAGAACCCACAGGGTTAGAGTTGCTGGCTGTGTCAGACTCCAAGCCGGTCACAAGTGGTGTCCCACAGGGTCGGTCCTTGGCCCCTATTGTTTGGCATCTACTTCTCAGAAGTACAGGCCAACATGGGAGGACTTTGGCTGACAAAGTTTGCAGATGACTGCAAACTGAAGCCATAGTGGAAAGTGCATCGGACACGGATATCCTTCAGAAGGGACTCACGGAAACAGATAGCTGGTGCCAGAGCCATGGCCTGAAGTTAAGCCAAAAATGTATAGTCATACCCTTGGGAAAAACAAGGTAACCCCAAGCTACCATATAGGTGGCAATCCACTAAGCACAGAAGAGGTTATCAGGGACCTGGGGACCCAGGTTGACAGTGGCCTTTCTTTTGACACTCACATTGCTAAAGTGGTTAGAAAGACCTTCTACATTGCCCACCTGATCATGAAGGGATTCACATCCAGATCTAGTGAGGTCATTGTTCCCCTGTACTCTTCACTTATCAGACCAATGATGAGTACAATGCCCCATTAGGGATGTATCTCACCCGACATCTGCAGCAATTGGAGAGACCCCAAAGTTCCTCACCAAAGGATAAAGGGACTCCAAAATCTGTCATATGCTGCCAGATTGAAGAAACTCCAGCTCTATTCAGTCGCATACCGTCTGCTCAGAGGTGACATGTGCCTGACATACAAGGCCATGTCCAACCGAATTAATGGACATGCTCCACCTCAAAAATCCAAATCCACCAAAACCACTAGAGCAAGCGACCTAAACCTTAGCACGGATATAAATAGGGGGTGCTGGGGGGATAGATTTATCACTCAGAGACTCCCTATGCTGTGGAATAAAATCCCGGTCCATGTGAGGCAGAGCACCTCGCTGACTCTGTTCAAGAGAAATCTAGACCTGTGGATGGGAGATCGTTAGGTTTACCCGGGAATCATCTCTGTGTCACTGCTGGACAGAGGCACAACAAACTAATGGGCACAGTATTTTTTCATATAAGGGGTGGCGTAAGCCACAATAATTTGGGCTAGGCTTATAAATGCCTTAGGGCAGATAGCCTAGTATAAACCTATGAACCTATGAACCTATATATATATAGGATATATAGGAAGTTTACTGCTGCTCATGCTAAGTATATATACATATAGGATATATATATACATATAGGATATATATACATAGGATATATATATATATATATATAGATATATAGGGAAGTTTACTGCTGCTCATGCTAAGTATATATATATATATATATATATATATATATATATATATATATATATATATATATATATATATATATATATATATATATATATATATATATATATATATATATATATATATATATATATATATATATATATATATATATATATATATATATATATATATAGGAAGTTTACTGCTGCTCATGCTAATATATACATATAGGATATATATATAAATATATATATATATATATATATATATATATATATATATATATATATATATATATATATATATATATATATAGGAAGTTTACTGCTGCTCATGCTAAGTATATATATACATATAGGATATATATATATATATATATATATATATATATATATATATATATATATATATATATATATAGGAAGTTTACTGCTGCTCATGCTAAGTATATATACATATAGGATATATATATATATATATATATATATATATATATATATAGGAAGTTTACTGCTGCTCATGCTAAGTATATATACATATAGGATATATATATATATATATATATATATATATATATATATATATATATATATATATATATATAGGAAGTTTACTGCTGCTCATGCTAAGTATATATACATATAGGATATATATATATATATATATATATATATATATATATATATATATATATATATATATATAGGAAGTTTACTGCTGCTCATGCTAAGTATATATACATATAGGATATATATATATATATATATATATATATATATATATATATATAGTATATATATATATATATATATATATAGGAAGTTTACTGCTGCTCATGCTAAGTATATATACATATAGGATATATATATATATATATATATATATATATATATATATATATATATAGGAAGTTTACTGCTGCTCATGCTAAGTATATATACATATAGGATATATATATATATATATATATATATATATATATATATATATATATATATATATAGGATATATAGGAAGTTTACTGCTGCTCATGCTAAGTATATATACATATAGGATATATATATATATATATATATATATATATATATATATATATATATATATATATATATATATATATATATATAGGAAGTTTACTGCTGCTCATGCTAAGTATATATACATATAGGATATATATATATATATATATATATATATATATATATATATATATATATATAGGATATATAGGAAGTTTACTGCTGCTCATGCTAAGTATATATACATATAGGATATATATATATATATATAGGAAGTTTACTGCTGCTCATGCTAAGTATATATACATATAGGATATATATATATATATATATATATATATAGGAAGTTTACTGCTGCTCATGCTAAGTACATATACATATAGGATATATATATATATATATATATATATATATATATAGGAAGTTTACTGCTGCTCATGCTAAGTATATATACATATAGGATATATATATATCTATCTATATATATATATATATATATATATATATATATATATATATAGGAAGTTTACTGCTGCTCATGCGAAGTCGGTTCCAATGTGCAACTGTTTTGTTCAGCAAATGGTATCACTGTTGTGGTAGAGAATTTTAAAGCGGTGTTAGTAGCACAACAGGAGGCATAATTGCTGTTGATGCAGAAAGCTGCGAGTTCTACTCCCACAGTACACAGATGGATTTGCTGATACCGTGTTGTATTTCAAGGGGGGGGGGTGCTCCAGTCCTGTGTATGCCTGCCTTTGGATGAGATACCTACTAGCCTATGAACCTGTTTTCAGTTTTCCATCCATCCCCTACTGCAATATTACCAGCTTATCATTTTTAAAGCAACATCGGCAATTTATTGAATGGCAGCAGGTACTAAATGTGTAGATGAAACACTGAAATATAACGTTGTCTGCTAGCAGCAACCTCTTCATTAGCTACAGAACTCTTTAATGTGGAATTATTGAAATGACTTCTACTTCTGCAGAGATTGTGCATATTGACAAGTATCAGTGGATTGTAATTACATAAGTTTGAGTGGCCTTTTATGTTGAAATGTTCTGAATTGGGCATTGTTTTCGTTATTGGTTCATATGTTTTGTTTTATTGCTTACTGGTATAAAGTTCAAAATTATAAATGTAAAACACGCTCTAACAAGTGCTGCTGTATTATACTAAAGATATAATTTAATTACATATTACAATGTAATACAAACAGGAAGGAGAAATAAAGAACTTTTGCATGGTTCTAAAATGTGTGCAAGGGGCCTATGACTTAAAAATGGCCCAAAGGTAACCTTAATCCGCCAATGGACAGCTGCATTTTCTTTGCATGCGTGCTTCAATGGCAGACAAGTTTTAATACTACGTCTGTTTTCATTTTGAGAGTATATTGCTTTGTTTAGCAAATGTCTACCAGTGTTTGTGCTATTAAATTTGAACTAAACGTTTTCAATTAAATCCAAACATCTGTAATCATTGTAAAAGTAAAGCAGAAGGCAGTATGCACACAGTTCTGAATGGATTTTATGATAACTTGACAGAAATAGCAGAGTAATTGGACATTGAAATGGCTGCAGGGGCTGTGTATGGGGTGGGGGGGGGCCTTGACCCATTACCCTGCGCCTAGGGCCACATTTGACCTTGATCTGGCTCTAGGTAGGTAGTATAACTACCAACTGTCCAGATTTTTGCCACAAATTGTCTGTTCCTCATAAAAATAATTGAAGTTTCAGACTTCATATCCTGGCAATGAATTATCAGTATTTCTCACCTAGTATATTCGATTTCTATGGTCACACTACGTATCAATATCTTTCTCAACTGATGAGATTATGTTGGCATATAATGCTCAAACAGCGATTGTTTTAATTGGTTTCCTACAAATAATGTTTTTTTTATTTCTGCCTTAGTTGTCCCCGAAATAATTCTCCTAGTTTCACCAGTCCTCAAGTGTAAGAAGGTTGAAAAACACCGATGTAAACAGCTGAAATTAATTACACACGAACTGTGTTTATGTGCAGTACTTGCAGGAAAGCCACTTGCTAAGATCATCAAAAACAGTATGCCATTTCAAAGATTTCCTTGCAGAATTTATGTAAGAATGTCTTTAGCAAAATCATGGTCACTTCTACATACAAGCAAGCTGCATCACAGGTGACTTGGTTATGCAACATTTATTTTATTTTATTTATGCATTTGCTGGCAGAATTAGAGCACTGAACAACATGGACCATTTTCAGGCACATTCATGGGTTTATATAACCAGACAACAATGGGATACAAGGTACTACAAGAAGCTGGTTACACAGTAATTTACATTATGCAAACTGATTAAATCAGTTCAAGGGTGGCAGTAGGTTGCTAAATGTCTTGCATATGGAATACACAGATAAGTAATGACATATCTACTTCATAATGAATTTACTCTGCACTGTAAATTCTAACAAAGGAATATTACTGTTTCAGTACATAATGAATTGTCTACAAAACTATGAAAAACTGATAAAGGCACTGTTTTATGCTGTGACATTGATATAACAAAATTTAGTCTGATGAGATCATTCATTAGTAGATATTGGAATGGGAGGGGTACATCTCATTGAAAAGCACAAAAGTGGCCGGTCAGACATACAAAGTCCTGTGTACACAGCTACAGGTTAAATATCCGATCCAGATGTTAGCACCACTGCTTGCAGCTCATAGGTTGGTACTAGGCTATTGGCCCAAAGGCCTATGCAAGCCTAGCCATAATTCCCTGGATATTTCTTCCCACAATATTTACTTCTCTGGACCCCTGTCTAGCAGGGCGACTGACATGATCCCATCTCCCATCCAATCATCAAGGTTCCTTTTGAAGAGGACTAATGAGGCGCTCTGCTTGACATGTATGGGCAGTCTATTACGGGGTATGGGGAGTCTCTGGGTCAGGAACCTATCCCTCCAGCATGTTTTGTTCATTGTGATGACAAGGTTTAGATCCCTGGAGCGTGTGGCTCTGAGGGATTGGGATTTCTTTAAGTGGAGCATGTCCAACAGCTCAGGGTTTGACATGGCCTTGTATGTTAAGCAGAGATTGCCTCCGAGTAGACTATATGCCACAGAGTATAGCTGTTTTTTTAAACAGTCAGCATATGGCATCTGCTTTAGGCCTGTGATTCTTTTAGTGAGGTATTTCTGTGGCCTTTCCAGCTGTTTCAGATGTCTTGTGAGGTACATACCAAACAGGGCATTATACTCTACAATGGGTCTAATGAGGGATGAGTTGTGGGACAATGACCTCCTTTTTTCTGGATGAAAAGCCCTTAGTGATGAGGTATGCCACACAAGGATTTCCTGACTGTTGTGACAATGTGGTTATCGAAAGTGAGACCACTGTCCATCTGTGTCCCTAAGTCTCTCATCACACTTTCGATGTTTAGTGCCCTGCCACTATGTGGTAATTCATGGGTACATGTTTTTTTCCAAAGGGGATAACTATACATTTCTTGGCATTAATCTTGAGCCCATGGCTCTGGCACCAGGCATCTGTTTCTGTAAGGACCTTTTGTAGAATATCTACATCATTTGGGGATTCAATAATGGCTCCCAGTTTGCAGTCATCTGCGAACTTTGTTAGCCACAGTCCCTTAGTGTTGGCCTGTACTTCTGAGAAGTAGATGCCAAACAAGAGTGGTCCCAGGACTGAACCCTGAGGTACTCCACTTGTCTGGAGCTGGATTTGGAGTCGGCTACTTTTACAGTCTGGGTTCTGTCAGTAAGCCAGTTGGCAACCCATCGAGTGACGTAGGGATTTATGCCCAGCTTAGTAAGTTTATCTATCATTCCAGAAAAGGGGGATGGTGTCGAAGGCCTTGGAGAGGTCCAAATAGGCTGTGTGGACCGCCTTACCCTTGTCCACAGCTCTAGAGACTGATTCAAAGATGTCAATCAGTTTCAGGAGACAAGAAGATCGGCCCTTCACAAACCCAAACTGGGTGGGGTCCAGTGTTTGAAGGTTGCCAATGTCTTTGTTTATAAGTTCCATGATAATGCATTCCATGCCCTTGCAGATCTGGCTTGTCAGACTGATGGGACGGTAGTTCCTGGGATCCAAGGCAGATCCTCCCTTGTGAAGGGGGATAATTGTAACTGTGCGCCAATCAGTGAGCACGAAGCCTGAGGTGAGGCTATGATTAAACATGACACTTAGGTGAGGTGCCAGTTCATTTTGTAGTTCATGTAGTACACAGCCTGGGATGTCATCTGGTCCCATGGATGCTGTATTCTTAGCATTGGAGAATGCGGTTTCTACCTGTGCGGCCGTGATTACCGGAATTTGGCAATCTTTTGGTATTGAGATGGGCCCTTTAAGGGGTGAAAGGGGGTGAAGTTGGTACTAAAATCAATCTGCCAGGATATTGGCAATATCCTTGGGATCAGTATATTTAATGCCATTCTGTTGTAGCTCAGAGCACATCTGAGCATTGCCATTTAGATTCTTGACATAACTATAGAATGCCTTGTGTTTGTCTTTGGAATCTTTGACATTTTATTTTCGTAACTAGCTTTGGAGGACTTTATGAGGGATCTCAGCTTCTTACAGAGGCTGGTGAGGGAGTTTTTTTGCATCCTGGGATTTTCCTCTTTTCTGCAACAGTTTCTTCCTTCTGTTGTATAGTTTGTTTATAGCAGGGGACCACCAAATTGGCTTCCCTTTTTTTGGAGAAGAGCATCTTGGTTCTATTTGGGATGGCACGAGTCATGCACGAGTGGATGTGCTTGTACAGTGCCTTAGTGAAGGATTCTGCAGTCGAACTTCCAGATCCAGTCTGCGTGGGTGTCGTGAAGTTTGTCACTTCTGACTTCAGTAGCATGAAGTTGGCTTTGGAGAAGTTTAAGGAGGTTTCCTTACTGGGAGGGTGGGATGTGGATGTCAAGGGTGATTTGCTTATGGTCAGACCTGACCAATGAGGGGGTGACCACTGGTGTGGAGCATCTCTCTCCCATGTTGGTAATGACCAGGTCTAGGATATTGGAGCCCCTGGTGGGACAATGGATTAGATTATCCAGGGCGTTGGAATTTATGAATTCCAAGAACCGCTGGGAAAAGGAGTTGGTACCCGAGTAGTTTTCCCAGTTAATGGCAGGGTAGTTGAAATCACCCAGTATTAGAGTGTTTGGTTGTATCCTAATATTTTCCAGTATGTTTAGAAAGGTGTAGTGAGAATCTTGGGGCATGGTGGGGGGATCTGTAGCAAGCTACAATTTGGATTGTAGTCTTACCTAGTGTTAGTTGCACCTGGAGAATTTCAGATGCATTGTGTTGGGCAAGTAGCCTGGAGGTGTGAATATCCTTAGTTAATATGGACACTCCTCCACCTTGGTCTTGGTTTTGTGGCCGGAAAGTGTGGTAAGAATTGTAGCCTGGTATTGCAGGGGTGCTCTCTGGAGCCTTGAACCAGGTCTCAGTTACTGCACAGATATCAATGTTCTCCATTTTTAGGAATGCCTCGAGAGTGTGCATTTTGAGGTTTAGACTTCTAGCATTGAGTAGCATTACCTTCAGATTTTGCATGCTTGTATCTGTTACGGTGGATGTTTTATCCTTTGAACCTTGCCTAAAAAAGGCACTATAGGGGTGGCAAGAGCTTTAGCCAGTAACCAGAATCCCAGGGGCGATAGGTGCAGACCATCTCTGGCAAAGCATTGTGGTTTGTCGATCATGTCTTCCCAGGCAGACAAATACTGGATCCCCTTTGAATGACACCAGACGCTTAAGCAATTGTTGAAGTCAATCATTTTGCCCTTATACTGTGGTATCATTCTGGGCGAAGGCAGGATGCAACTTAGGGCTGGCGTCATACCTGCCTGGGTCACATGATCCAAAAGCTCTTCCATGTCTCTTTTCATGTAGTCCAGGGAGGTACGTCTCAAGTCATTCACTCCAACATGGACAATGACAGTGTCGTATTTGTATTTGTTGTGGAGTGACTTGAGTGCATGCGTTATGTGGTGGATCCTGGCACCCGACAGGCAGCCGACTGTAATTTTCCCCTTGTTCAGCCTGGTGAGTGGGACATCAGTGTGCCTGACTATAGAGTCACCTATGACTAAAGTGTTGGGTACATTGTCTTGCCTTAGGGGCTGTTGTTGGGTGGCACACTGGTGTTGTGAGCTATGTGTCACTTTAGTTGTGACTGGTGTTTGTTTGTGTTTCAGCTTCAGAGGTCCTTCTTGCTTGGGCAGGTTAATGTTAAAGGCCTCCGCATATGTGGGTTTAGTGTTACTATGTGCGGGTGTTGATGGTGTGGGTTTTGAAGGGCTATGAGTTGCTTGAGGTGTAATGTAGGTGTTAACCTTCTCCTCTCGACTGTCTAGCACAACCTTGGCCGGAGAGAGCTTTGCTTCCAGTTTGGCTATGTAAGTGCATCTCTCGCAGGTTGTAGTGTTGTGTGGTAGGAGGAGAGGATTATCTGTGTACATGAGGCAGTTGCCACATTGCCCCAGTATGCCCACATTCACCAGGTGGACAGGAGAAATCACTGGAAGCTGACCCTTGGACATGCCTGTTTAGGTATTTTATTGTAAAGTTTAAGAGCTGTTTTCCCTTACCTTTGCAAGGTACTTTGCAATTGTAGGCTGTTTAGTGCCTATAATTAATTTCTCCTTATTGACAAGGAGAGCTGAGTGCTTGAAACAGTTTCAGGCTTCCTAGTGCTTTCCAGCAGGTTCTAGAGCAAGTGCTAGTCACAGGGGTTCAGATTTTAGTGCTACTACTGAGAAACCAGCTAGTTCTAAGGGAAAATCTGAAGAGCACACTTTCTGGCACCTGGAATAGTTTAACCGTAGCCTCACAGTGCTGAAAAATGTGCAAACACACGCATTTTTAAGCCAGAAAGTTGAAAGGGATAGAAATCAGCCCAAAAAGGCTAATAAAATTACAATTTCAGAGCTGGAAAACCACCCCTCTAGTATTAGATAGGCAGTACAATGCTCACCAGTCCCACTGGTAGGCAGTAGGACTTCCCTCTACCACAGCAAGGTCTGGATAGCTCTGAGCACAGAAAATAAAGTCCTGAAACCAGCAAAGCCTGATAGGACTTCCCTCTACCACAGCAAGGTCTGGATAGCTCTGAGCACAGAAAATAAAGTCCTGGGACAAGCAAGGCCTGGGATATGGACTGGCAAATAAGGTGGGAAACGAGCAAGCAAGGTAGTATATATATATATATATATATATATATATATATATATATATATATATATATATATATATATGAAACAGGCTAAACAATGCAATAATACAGTAAATAAACACAGAAAAGGCTAACACACGAGTGTGTAGTCCTAGACAGTAAATGCAATTAAAACTCTACAAAATTAGCAATTTAAAACTTTTTTAAATGAAGCAAGGCAAGTGCACAACTGAAAAAGGATTTAAGAGGCAGTAACACAGCAGAATAAGTAGCTAGTCTACATATACAGAGAAGTCTATATATACAGAAAAGCAGCTAAAACACACAATTCAGATGCAGTGCAACATAGAGCACTTGAGTTGTAGCAATATTAAGGCAATTACAGTTATAATAAATGCTCTAAAATAAACTCTATATTTCCAAAATGTTTGAGAAGCACAGTCAGACCCAAGGAGGTTCAGGCAAAATTTTTTTTTGTTTTTGAAAGGGAAAAAGGAGAAACAGAAGGCCTTATCAAATGTTCTCTCTGTATTAGGTAGAATGAGCTAATGACACTAGACTGGGAGGAGTGTCCCAGATCAGATTTACAGTAGGGGTGGGCAACTGCAAAGCCACCAAGTATAACAGCAATACACGAACAGGGAGAGAGGGTGGGGACCAATACTAAAGCTATTAGCCTACAGACAGTAAGCACTACAGAAAGCCACAAAATGAAAGCTTTTAAACAGATAAAGGATCAATGAGACTCTACAGAATGCTTTTTTAAGGGCAAACAAATTAGTTACCCGTGCAGATTAATTAATAGCAATAAAATACACTCAAAAACTGTGCAGCAGGCAATAAAAAGTGCTACATATAAATTGCTAGAAACAATAATCAGTGTAAATAATCCAAAAATAAACAGGATACTTCTATATCTCAGCCCAGTTGTAGTGAACACCTGTCCAATTCAACAGGAAGACTTTGACCACATTTTAATACAACTCCCCCAGCTGACCTTAGAAGTGCATCCACAGTCCCCAGTAACAGTAAAAGTAAGAGATCCAGAAAATGGGAAGAGGGAAGCACCATGCAGGCCATTCCAGTGTTGATCTTGTAAAAAGGAGATGCTGCAATGGTGGAAGCAATCTGGAGCAAAGCCATCCAGAGGGTTCTATGAAAGGTAAGCAGCACTGTTCCCTGGGTACAGGCCGATCTACTGACCCCTTTGTAAATGACGACAGTTCAGCAAAATCCAAATCTCACAAAATTAAACTATGATCAACTCATCGCATTTAATTAAAAGCCATTTCCTGCTGCAAACTAAACTTACTACACAAACCTGCAGCTACATCTATCCTCCATATCTCAATTACACTACCTAGCCATTCACCTCTATAATACCTGTACAATTCATAGGTTGTGGCAGGACAAAGCTATCTGTACCACCTGACATTTCAGAATTAATTCCAAGGTCACCACATGCTGGTAAAGAAAGGAACACTTCCACCACTGCTCTTGGAAGTTGCACTGGGTCAGTGTGTCTCACCGTACTATGTCATCTCTCCCTCAGGGACCGAAAGCAGCACAACTCGATTGCTACTTTTAATCTCTTACCGAATAAACATTCGGTGAAGCTCCATTTGAAAGAAGGGGGTAGTGATAAAGAATAGTTACATAAAATCTTACCATAATGATAGATGTCCCTCTGTTGCAGTATTCATAACATGAGGGAGTTCCCCACTGTAGGCAACCTGATGTCAGCCAGTATGCAAAAGGCTTCACTACTGTAGGGTGCATGGTACATCGCACGTAGGCTGGGATCGGACATAGCTCATAAAAGTGACATACGTGCCACCATCCTCAGAACGGACTGCCCAAGAGGAATGCCAGACTAAGGAAGTAAGGTAAGAATCATCCAAAACGAAGAAGGCCAGGGGGAAAGAGGGAGAGAACAGTGTAGAGAAGGAAGTCTGTCGTTATGGTAAGATTTTATACAAGTACTCCACGTTCTTCTGTTAATCTGTTCAATAGCCACAACATGAGGCAGAAAACCCTAACGCTCATGAAGAAATGGAGAAAGGAGCATGCAGTATGGCTCCAGCACACCCTGCTCTAGATTTAGAGATTCCATCTAATTTGTAGTGTTTGGTGAACTTATGGACTGAGGTCCATGCAGCTGTTTCAAAGAACTGAATTAGTATCCAATCCCTTGAAAAAGGACCCAGATGAGGCAACAGCCCTGGCTGGTGGAATAAGCTCTAATGGGAATGGAGAGTACAGCAGAAGGAAAGTACAGTTGTGTACACCTACCATAAATGTAGATGTTCGAGTGTCTTCACTGTTGTAGTCATAACTGTAGGGTGCGCTCCTGCCGGCAGGCAGCCCGAGGTCGGCCAGAATCCCAAAGTCTGGGTCCGGCGTCGGCCGTATAAGCTAGTATCCTGACGTCAGGACGCCTTGGTACATAGCCCTCAGCCGACGCCATCTTCTCCAGCCTTTCTTGCCCTACATGTCAGAAGTCCCCAACAAATCAAAAATGAATCCAACAAGGAAACACAAATACACCACAAATATGAGAGAAAGAGGGGATAGGAGGGAGGAACCGACTGCAACAGTGAAGACACTCGAACATCTACATTTATGGTAGGTGTACACAACTGTACTATGTTCTTCGTGTTTCACTGTTGCAGTCATAACTGTAGGGTGGAATCCCAAAGCAGTGTAGAGAGGGAGGAGGCTTCAGATAGAAGAAGGGGAGGCAAGAATACCCTGCAAGACAGCAGAGGCAAAGCCTGCCCTAGACTTAGAAAACAAGGGGAGATTGTAGTGCTTGGAAAAAGTATGCACAGAACTCCAAGTGGCAGCTTCCAAGATATCCTTGGTAGGGACTCCTCTGAGGAAAGCAGTAGAAGTAGCAGCTGCTCTAGTAGAATGACTTCTAATGGTCCCTGGAAACTGTTTCCCATGATGAGTGTAACAAAATCTGATTCCATAAGCAATCCATTTGGAAATAGTTTGTTTAGAAATAGGTTTTCCAAGAGAACTGGAAGCAAAGGAAACAAACAATTGGTTAGACTTTCTGAAATCTTTAGTCTTGTCCAAGTAAAATCGTAACTGCCTGTGCACATCCAATGAATGCAAAATCCTTTCCCCTTTATTTTGAGGATTTGGAAAGAAAGTAGGAAGGTGAATTGTCTGATTCAAAGCCACTTTCGAAATCACCTTAGGCATGAAAGTAGGATTGGTCCTCAAGGATACTCTGTCCTGATGGAAAATAAGGTATGGTTCCACAGCCATGAGAGCTTACAACTCTGAGACCCTTCTGGCAGAGGTCAATGCTAACAAAAGAACAGTCTTCCAGGATAGAAACTTAATATCTGAAGATGCAGCAGGCTCAAAAGGAGGCAAAGTAAGTTTTTCTAAAACATAATTAAGATCCCAGGCAGGGACAGGAGGGGTCCTTGGAGGCCGCAAGTTTTTAGCCCCTCTCAAGAACTGCTTCACCAAGGGATGTGAAAAAACAGGAGGATCAGAACTGAAATGCGCAGAGATAGCAGAAGCATGAATCTTAATGGAAGAAAAGGAAAGTCCTTTAGATAAAAGTTCCGAAAGGTAAAGCAAAATAGAGGAGAGATCAGGAACCTGAGGATCAGAGCCTCGGTCCTGCATCCAAATAGAAAACCTCTTCCATTTAGAGGCATAAGATTTCCTAGTGCTAGGTCGTCTAGCTTCCAAAAGAACATCCAAAACTTGTTTGGGAAGACTACAGGAAATCAAATTCCTTTGAAGAGCCAAGCTGCCAAGCAAAGGGTCTTGAGATTGGAATGTAGTAACTGACCCTGATGCTGGGACAGAAGCGAAGGGTTCAGTGGAAGAATCCAAGGAGGCCCCGAAAACAGGAGCTTTAAGGTTGGATACCAAAACTGTCGAGGCCAATTTGGAGCAATCAAGATGAGGAACTTGGGCTTGTCCTGCTTTATCTTCAGTAGTACCCGAGGCAGTAGAGGAAGAGGAGGGAAGGCATATGCTGACAGGCTTCTCCAGCTGAAGGACAGGGCATCCACTCTCCATGCTGTTTTGTGGAAGGACCTGGTGCAAAAGCGAGGCAGCTGATGATTGAGATGGGATGCAAACAGATCTATCTGGGGACATCCCCAAACTGCAGTAATCCTGTTGAACAAGTTGGTGTTTAGTATCCATTCGTGAGGATCTGAAATGTTTCTGCTCAGGCTGTCTGCTAAGAGATTCTGTTTCCCTGGAATGAATTGAGCCTGGAGATGCAGATTCAAATTTAGAGCTGTGTCCCATAAACCCATAGCTAGTCTGCAAAGGGGGTATGAATGAGAACCCCCCTGCTTGTTGATGTACCACATGACCGTGGTGTTGTCTGTGCGAATTAGCAGAGGCCCTGGTTGTAAAAGGTTTTTGAAGGCTAAAAGGGCATTTTGAACTGCCAACATTTCCTTCAGATTGATGTGCCAGTGAAGATGGTCCTTTGCCCAGGTTCCCTGCTGGCAATTGTCTAGAAAGTGTGCTCCCCAAGCATAATCCAAGGCGTCCGTGGTTAGGATTTGAGTAGGCTGAGGGAGACGAAAAGGTTTTCCTTCGTTTAACGTGCATGCCCTGGACCACCAGAGGAACTCCTTCTGGAGGCAGGGGATCACAGGAATCAGAATATCCAGATCGTGGTAGTGCTGTGACCATACACTTTTCAGATACCATTGAAGCTTTCTCATGTGAAGCCTTGCGTTTGGAATCAACAGAATGCAGGAAGCCATGTAGCCCAGAGCCTGCAGGAATTTCCTTGCAGTGAGCTGAGATACAGTTGCCAAGGTGTTGAAAGTAGAAGCCAGCTGAGTTTGTTTTTCTGGAGTGAGGTAGGCCCTTTGTAAGGTTGTATTTAAGAGGGCTCCCAAGAATACCATTTGTTGAGAAGGGATCAAATGTGACTTTTTTTATGTTCACTGAGAATCCCAGTAGTAGGAGAAGACGTTGAACAAAGTCCAGATGTTGAAGCAGAAGATCTTTGCTGTCTGCCTGAATAAGGCAGTCGTCCAAATAGGGGTAAATCTGGATCCCTGAAGTCTGCAGTAAGCCACTACTGGTGCCAGGCACTTGGTGAAGACTCTGGGCGCAGTAGATAAACCAAAGGGCAGAACAGAGAATTGAAAGTGCCTCGAACCTGCCTTGAACCTGAGGAATTTCCTGCGTTCTTGTCTGATAGGGATATGCAAATAGGCTTCCTTTAAGTCCAATGTCACCATCCAGGTGTCCTGAGAGAGCATTGGAATTAGCTGTTGCAGAGTAAGCATCTTGAACTTTGGAATTTCCAAAAAGGTGTTTAACACAGAAGGTCCAGAATAGGTCTCCATGAGTTTTGTTTTCTGGGAACCAGAAACAGCCTTGAATAAAACCCTTTTCCCATTTCCGAGAGTGGAACAGGCTCTATGGCTCTCATGGCCAGAAGAGCATCCACCTGAGTTAAGGCCTCTGACCATTGAAGTTTTGGCAGATCTGGCCAACTGTGAGTCCTTGGCAAAGTGTGAAAGTGGAACTTGTAACCTTTTAAAATCACGTCCAATACCCATCTGTCCTGGGTAATATGAGTCCAATTTCTGTAAAAAAGAGACAGTTTTCCTCCGAGAGGGGCCCAGGTAAAGGGGTCCTGAAGCCCAACCAGAGAGTCATTGAGTTTGCTTTCTTTGAGATTGGGATCTGTCTTCTCCCTCCTAGGTGAAGAAGCAGTCCATTGTCTAGATCTGTAAGAGGTCTGGCCTTGACCACGACCTCTGGAGCGCCTATATCTTCCCCTTTGAGGCCTGTCAGACGTGGGAAAGGACCAATTTTTAGAGGGCCAATTCCTGGAAAATCTAGGAGGCTGAACCTGCAAGAAATCTTTTACAGTCTGCATGGACTTTGCCTTTTCTTCCATCTTTTAATAACTTCCTCAGCCTTAGAACCAAAAGAACATCCTGTTGAACAGGGGCATCTAATAACTTAGCCTTAACCTGTTCAGGTAAACTTTGTTCACGAAGCCAGGCATGTCTCCTAATCACAGTACCAGAGGCAGCAGCCCTGCAGGAAGCATCCAAAGCATCAAAACCACAATGTAAGCTATGCTTGTTAACCTGTTCAGTAGCATGCAAAACATACTGAAGTTCCTTATCCTCTGCACAAGCAGGAAGGGAAGCAAGCTTTTGCTTTAAAACAGACAAAAGAAATTGCTGATATTTAAACATATGAAACTAGCAATTTAAAGCCCTTACAGACAGGGTAGCAGAAGTATATACCTTTTTTTTCCCCACCTGTCTAAAGCACGAGAATCCTTCTCAGAGGGAATAGGATTTTTAGAAGTAGCAACCTTAGCAGCCTTAGAGCCCTGAGAAATAGTTTCAGGATCTGCAGAAGGGTTTTTAAATTAAAATAAATGAGAGTCAGGAACCCTATAAAATCCATCAGGCTTAGAAGGAGCAGGAGGCATGGAATCCGGATTCAAATTAGCCTCAGAAAAAGCATCAACAATGTCCAAGACAGGAGGGATAGCTAAAGGCCTATGCTGAGGAAGAAGAAGAAATTCTCTAAGCCTCTTTTTGGAAGCAGAATATTCCTGTCCTTCCCAATGAAAATGTTCCCTCATCTCATGCAAGGTTTCCCCAAAAGAAAAATCCTCAGGCGGAGAGGCCGAGGGCAAAGAATCCTCAGCATCCGAATCCTCATAAGGGGGAAAGGAATAGTCCTGATCAGAGGAAGAAACAGAAGATACAGAAGCCTGGTCAGAGGAATCCAGAGTAACATCCTGTCGAGGCCTTTTTTCAGGAGGGGGGTGAGAACCCCTAATCATTATAAGCAAATCTTCAGCCATCCTCAATAATTGTTTTTGTGTCTTGGGAGTGGATTCAGAAGCAGCTTGAGCTGGAACTTTAGACTTAGTAGGAGTCTTTGTCTTTGCCTTTGCCTTTGAAATAGTGATGTGAGTAGGCCTGAAAACCCCCTCAGAAGCCGGTACCTGCACAGCGGTTCCGGACCCATCTGAAGGAGCGACGTCCAAAGGTCCTGCAGCAGTTAAAATAGTGGGCCTCGATGGCTCCCCATGGGAGTCCGTATCGGCCATCGGTTCAGAAGTGGCGGACGACAGGGGCTGCAAAAGCGCCTCACTGACGACAGCCGAACCGGACGCTGGCTCCAGCTGCAACGAGTCCTGTTTGGACCTCGGAGGCCTGTCTTTGTCTTTGCGCTTCTTTTGAACTCCGGTAGTGTCCGACGACATTCTATAATTGAAGCGTCTGCCAAAATAATTTAAAGCCCAATCGCACCTGCGCTTTGATAGTACGAGAGTTGAACCTGGCACAGAACCGACAACAAGAAACGTCGTGGTCAGGGCCTAAGCAAGGTAGACAGTAAGAGTGGAAATCTTTATGAGGTATTTGTTTCCCACACGCTATACAATTATTAACTTTTCTGACATCGGAGGAACAAGAAAAGATTCCCAACGGGTACTTAGCTTTGAGAAGAGAAGTAACAACTTCGGACCGACAACAACCAAATACGCTGTTCGAAAATCGCCAACCAACGTTTTGCGAGCTGCTTTCCACCGCATGGCAAGAAAGACAGGAGAAGATGGCGTCGGCTGAGGGCTATGTACCAAGGCGTCCTGACGTCAGGATACTAGCTTATACGGCCGACGCCGGACCCAGACTTTGGGATTCTGGCCGACCTCGGGCTGCCTGCCGGCAGGAGCACCCTACAGTTATGACTGCAACAGTGAAACACGAAGAACATATGGTCTTGGAAATCCAGGAGGAAAGTCTGCTTGGACACAGCCCACCCCAGAGCCCCGGGGTGGTAAGAAACAAAAAGCTGATCAGATTTTCAAACAGCTTTGGTTTTATCCAAATAAAATCCAAGTTGCCTGTGGACATCTGAAGTATGGAGGAGCCTCTCACTAGGGTTCTGCGGGGAAGAGAAAAAGGTTGGCAAGTGTATGGACTGATTTAGAGATAGGTCATGGAGTACCTTAGGCATAAATAACGGGTTTGTGCACAGTGAGACCCTGTCTTTGTGGAAGACCAGAAAAGGTGGAGACACCATAAAGGCCTGCATCTCAGACACTCGTCTGGCTGAAGTTAAAGCTAGGAGAAGCACAGTTTTCCAGGAACAGTACTGAAGAGAAGCTGAGGATGCTGGCTCAAAGGGTGGGACAGTCAGCTTTTACAAAACAAAGTTAAGGTCCCAGGGAGGCAGAATAGGTTTCCTCGGAGGCCTGATATGTATGATGCCTTTAACAAATTGTTTTGCCTCAAATCTACTACCTGAGGAGGGACAGAGACGGTCAAACAGACATGGCTGATATAGGAGCTTTACTGAGAGTAAGCCAAACCATCATAGAACACTTCACACAAATAAGTTAAAACCAGGGCAATTTCCACCGTTAAGGGATCTTAACTTCGTTTCACACACAAGATTTGCTAAATATTTTCTGGTGTTCAGTTTCCTGACCTCCTGCAGGACTGTAAGCATGTCCTCAGAGAATAGGTATCAAATGGATTAGTAGCCTATCACCCACAGATCAATTGAAGAGTCAATAAGTGGAAATGGACGAGGGTCTCTTATGTATGACAAGGTCCACTCTGTCAGATAATTTGTGGCAATTGCACTTGGCTAAATGCAGCAGGAAAGAGAACCAAGTGCTGTCTTGGCCAGAAGGGAATCGCCATCAAGGGGAAGGGGAGGGAATGCATATAGAAACATCCCCCTCTAGGACAAAAGATAGGCGTCCACCTTCTAGACCACAGGATGAGGGGAAGGGGAGGGAATGCATATAGAAACATCCCCCTCCAGGACAAAAGAAGGGCGTCCACCTTCCAGACCACAGGATGAGGGGAAGGGGAGGGAATGCATATAGAAACATCCCTTCCAACAGAAAGAAAGGGCGCCCACTTTCCAAACCAGATGATGGCATTATCTGGCACAAAACTGTCAAGTTGTCTGTTCATGGGAGAGGCAAACAGGTCCATTTGAGGAATACCCCAACTGGTGGACAATGCCCAGAAACTTGCTATCCCTATCAGATGGTAGGAGGGAAGTGGAGGGCAGCAACTTTGATGGCTTGTCAGAAGCCACAGAAATTACAAAACTGTCTACAGAAGGACATCTCAAAAGAAACGTGATGTCCTCTGGTACCTTGTAGAAGTGATCGGGCTTTTTGGGGGCGGGTGGCTGGGAATCTGGTACCTGGAAAGCTGAGGCAAAAGCATCAAGAAAGGCAAGCAAGACAGGAGAGAGAGCTGACGGGCTAGATGATTCCACCTGTAATAACGCATAGTATCTGTTTTGTACATCAGATACTTGGATGCTGTCCCACTTAAAATGGTCTCTCATTTTAGCTAAGGTCTCTCCATAGGACAGCTCTTCCATAGGTTAATCTGTTCCATTGAATTCCTCCTCTGGGGGGAAATAATCCAGAGAGGAAGGGATCTGAGAAGAGTAGGCCAGAGATTCTTCCCATGAAGATGCCTCTTCCTTAGATGCATCCTCTTCCATAGTCCTTTTAAGTGGAGACACGGAGGGGGCAGGAGGAGGCCTAAGTGACACAAGGGTATTGAAAAGGCACAGAGTAAATTGATGCCAGTCGCTATGGAGACAAATTCTCATTTTGTTGTTTCTTTTTCTCAGGCAGGTCTGCTAGGATCTCAGGAATCCCCTTAGGACCTTCCATTATCACGAGCCGTGGTTCCCCATGGCCATCTGAAATGGATATCTGTTTGGCCTCTGCAGACGTGTTTATGCTTGGATCAAAGGTGACCTGGATATCAGGTTCAGCCTGTAGATCTGAGCTGTGAACCAGGCGTATCGCCAGGCTGTCCTCTTATCTCAAGAGAGATGTCAGTATCCAGAGGCGCAGCAGAAGGTTCAGGCCTTTGCTTTTTGACCTTTCCTTTAAAATGACTCGGCTTCAGGCCCTGAGGATCCCTCCATAGTGCTTTTTACTAAGTGTGGATTCTCAAGGTAGATCGCTAAAGAGTATAATCTACTCCATAAGGTCTTTGGGATGAAAGCTTGAAAAACAGAGCAGGTTTTGTGGTCACAGTTTGGGCCTAGGCAGAACAAGCACTGGAGGTGGCTATCCTTGTGTGGAATTTGTCATCCACATTGGCATTTCCACCTCTTGCATGATATGGACCCTAACCAAACAATACCTAAAGTAAAAAGGTTCCCCAACAGGGCACTTATCTGAAACTTGAAGAATCACAAATTACTCCGAGTTAGACCGTACGTTGGAATCTGGAGTTCAGATCTGGCGGCAGAGAACGTCTGAGGATGGTACGTGCGTATGTCACTTTCATGGCAGATGTCCGATCACAGCCTACAAGTGATGTACCAGGCACCCTACAGTAGTAAAGTCTTTTATATACTGGCCGACGTTGGGTCGCCTATAGCATGGAACTCCCTCATGTCATGAATATTACAACAGATGGAGAAGGACGTCAGTGTTGTTCACAAACTGATTAACTTCCTGTGCTCCATCTTAAGAGCACAGAAAGGCAAAATATGAAGCTGAAAACGTCTTGAGGGTTGCATGCATAACCACTTATAAGCATTAATTCATCACAACTCCAGAAGAATTCAGATCACAGAAAACAGAATTTTGACCTTTATTGTCCTTGTTCTTTACAGAATCTATAACAGAAAGTTGACAGGCTACCAGTGACAGGAAGGTAAATACTAAAATTAACCCATGCACACAGACCGATAAACAGCAGAAGTGTCCAGCACTACCCACAGAAATGAACCTAAGAATCTATATTACCACAGCAGAAATAACCCATGTGATTTAAGAAAATAACATACTCAAAATGCTTCTGATGTCTCTCTAACCAAAATGAACGTACATCCCTTCTCGGAACATACACATTACGCATAAGCACTCGTTCACAATTGTTACAGTTTAAATATGTTTAAATGGTCTGCTATCATTATGTATTTAATTAAAAAATACTTTTTATACACTCCTTGACAAGTTCATGTCATGTCTGGAAAGGGTCGGTGAACCAGATGAAATATACAGATGTGCAGGAACGTTACACAAGTACGTATGTTACACAGTGTTGCCTGGTGCAGTGTATGTTACAGTACATTCATTGGTGCAGCATATATTGGAGTTGCCATGGTGCCTGGTGCAGCGTATGTTACCTTATGTTCCCTGGAGCAGCATTGCTAAATCATGTGATGATTCCCACTGTTTCCGTATTATGGAATGCCTGGCCATGGGAAGGAACAGATGGTAAGACCCTTGTAGAATGGCTGTTGTAAAGACTGCTTTGGCTCTGGAGGCAATGCCCAAATTAGCAGTGTTCAGTAAACGGACAGTCAGATGACCAAGTAGCTGCATCCAGGATGGACTGGGTGCTGACCCCCTTAAAAAAGAAGCCACTGTTACTGTTGCCCTAGCAGGATATACTCTGATGTGCCTTTGTGCATCCTCTCCATGGAAGGAATAACAAAATGAGATGCAGTGGGACAGCCTTTTTGCATACAGTCTGTTTTGATAGAGGCCTGCCCTCACTACTCTTTGTGAAGGATATGAATAACTGGTGTATTTTTCTCTCTTCTTTACTGTTTTTAGGGTAAATTCATGGCAGCCTATTTGCATCCAGGGTAATGAAAATCATTTCCCTCTCATTCAGTGGGCTAGGGTACCCTCGTTTACAGATTAGACAGCCAATTTCAAGTCCAACACACCATGTCTGGACTCGGTATCATAACTTTTAGTTTCTCTCCAAGCTTCATGTGAAGCACAGTTGCAGAATTCCAGTTGCACCACCTCCATATGGTGTCCTAT
>NC_056747.1:10895779-11020779 GCF_019279795.1 Protopterus annectens | reverse complement strand
AGACATAAAATTGAATATGACAGTATCCATAGCAGCCCAAGTGACAACAACCTACAACTGCAGTGGTGAAAATATTCCAGCATTTATAATTAAACAAAAAACAAATCAGGATTGTCCAGTGAGGATTATATTATGCACTTTCACCAGCAATGCTAAGACTTCATCAGAATAAATGCACTACAGTAAAGAATATCTAAATGAAAGAACAAAACCATGTGACAAACCCCAACCAATCAAAAAGTACTTCACACAGTTGTACTTTTCTTTTAAAATACACTTAACAACTTAGACATGTAATCATTTAACCCAGGTTTTTGTCAGATTGTAACAAGAGAACTTGATTCTTCTAATGATTGGTTGGGGTTTCTCACATGATTGTTCTGTTGCGACTGTTGTACATTTATTCTGATAAAGTCTTAATGTTGTTGATGAAAGCACTTCAAATCTTTGCTGGATAATTCCAATATTCTTTTCTACAAGTTTTTATAGGGTTATTATGGGCTGGACTGGCATGTTGTCGTTCCACTTTTTTTTCATTTACCATTTATAATTACAAATTTAGAGCATTTTGTGTACAATACCTACAACTCCCTAAAAATTTTTTATACTGAAGAAATATGACAAGATTAAATAATTCTCAAGCGACATATCATTCTGAGGTCCCAAGGACAATGGAATCTCTATTACTTTGATTGCTCCCCAAGTAGGGATTATCAACATTATATTCCTTTAAGTCATTAATCATTACAGCCAAAAGCACCTCCAAATGTTTCTGCAGTTACCTGCTACTGCATCTCTAGGCATCAAATACTGCTTCTTCATATTTGCATTAACAATTCTAAAATAATGCTAGATACAAGAAGGTAACAGAATATTTCATCTTGAAGCATATATGATAGCAAACATAAATTTATTGATATTTCACCTCTGTCCAGGAGTATTTGTTATAACTGTAAGGCGATAACTTCATTTTTTAAAGACTCAAGCAACATCCACTGGGGTTTAAAGGTACACACTCAAAAGAGCTGTACTAGAATTGAATTATTATTCTTCTTTCGGCTGCTCCCGTTAGGGGTCGCCCACAGCAGATAAACTGTTTCCATTTCTTCCTGTCCTCTACATCTTGCTCTGTCACACCACCCACCTGCATATCCTCTCTCAACACATCCATAAACCTTATCTTAGGCCTTCCTCTTTTCCTGTTACCTGGCAGCTTCATCCTTAGCATCTTTTTCCCAATATACTATGCATCCCTCCTCAGCACATGTCCAAACCAACGTAATCTTGCCTCTCTGGCTTGGTCTCCAAACCTTCCAACCTGGGCTGGCCCTCTAATATACTTATTCCTAATCCTGTCCATCCTCGTCACACCCAGTGCAAATCTTAACATCTTCAACTCTGCCACGTCAAGCTCTGACTCCTGCCTTTTTCAATGCCACTGTCTCCAACCCATATAACATAGCTGGTCTCACTACCCTCTTGTAGACCTTCCCTTTCACTCTTACTGGTACTCGTCTGTAACAAATCACTCCTGACACTTCTCCACCCACTCCATCCTGTCTGTACTCTCTTCTTCACCTCACTTCCATACTCACCATTACTCTGAACTGTTGATCCCAAGTATTTAAACTCATCCACCTTTGCCACTTCTACACCCTGCATCCTCACCATTCCTCTATCCTCTCTCTCATTCACACACACATTGTTTTAGTCCTGCTGACCTTCATTCCTCTTCTCTCTAGAGCATATCTCCACCTCTCCAGGGTCTCCTCCACCTGTTCCCTACTCTCACTACAGATCACAATGTCATCTGCAAACATCATAATCCACGGGACTCCTGTCTGATCTCGTCTGTCAACCTGTCCATCACCATTGCAAATGAGAAAGGGTAATTAAAACTTATTAATAAAATTATTAATGCCTTAATATCTGGAAAGGCATTTTTGGGACGGTTAATGCACGTTGACCCCTTCACCATTTGGGAATCTGTCCAACTACAATCTTACATAATTTCAGCCATTTTCAGACATTCTATAACATTTTTGAAAATGTGCATTTCTTTAGAGGTCAAATGACAACTTTACAAACATGCTATTAGTGCCAATACATTTCAAGGATACTTTAACAGAAGTCTGACACTTCAAAAGCTGATGTCATCCAAACATTCTTCAAGGACAGCTGTATATATTTCAGTAGCATAAAGTAACCTTAACCCAAATAGTCTCACCCCCCAACACACACACAGCCTTGACTCTCTCCCTTACTTCACAGAATCATTGTTTTTAGCAATGCCTTTCCCAGTGCAGTCCCATTAGAGGGTTTACCTTGGAACATAATATAGGTACCAGGTAAGCATTTTAAACTCCTCCAAAAAAAAAAACAAGCCAAGCAGTTCAGTCACAGTTTACAAGAAAGGTGTAATTTGGTACTATTTAAAGCCCATGTCCAAAACTGGAACACTCCAGTTATACTATTAAATCTCAGCAGATAACTAGCAGATTCCTTTGGAAGGAACAGGCAAAACAAGTCATTTGCCACATTTCTACTCTTAGAAGGCCTTACCTGCAGTTCATAGATTTTGCTGGCACGTTCTTGTTTAATCTTAGTCATCATGGACTCTTTCAATTCATCAAGGATGGAATATAGACTGCTGAACTCTCCCTCCAGATCTGCCACAACTTTGTCAGAGTTCGTCTAAATAGAAGAAAAAAAAAGAAGCAAGACAGATTCAAAAGTGCACTATAACTAATACTTCATAGTCTAACTTCTGGGGTCACATACACTGTGGGGGGGGGCAACTTAGTTACAGTAAAGAATATGAATTTTTGGTTTTACTAAGATAACTGCAGACGGAAGAAAAACTGCAAATAATCAAGAAGGTCCAAAAAGACACTGTAAAGCCAAACTTGTGCATCCGTTAAGTATAACAACAGCAGAGCCTGAATCTGTGTTTGCAAATCAAAGGCATCATATTTTAATACAAGATGCACCACTGAGCCCAGAAAACAGGTCTGGAATTTCTTATGAGGATGCCCCATCATCTTGAAGTAATATCACTTTGCTAAAAAAATAAAAAAAAAATTCTTCTGGATGACAAAGTCCGTACTCCCCTGTTGTTGCCCATGTCATTTTTCACTCTGGGGTCTTTTGACCCATCAGAACTTGTCCAGTTTCAGGATGCATCATTAGACAAACACAAGCTGAGCTGCTCTGACAACCATAAATTCAGAACATTTAATTTTGGGTAATATTTCTGGCATATCTGTAACAGCCTCATGGTTTGCTATTTAATTTGAGTAGATGAGAGCTGAAGCCCCTCCCCTAAAATGGGGGCACGCAGATTAAAGTTCCCACTAGAAAACAAGACAGGGTTCACAGTTTCTCTTTATAACACTGTGGGTTTCCATCCCATCTTTCATTTGGTTTGTGATGACTAAATTTCTACCACACTAAGAATTATTCTGTTCCTCAGTAACTTGTGCACAACTTTATTATTTTTTATGACAGGTAAGAGAACTAGACCTCAGGAGCAATTTTTTTTTGCGTGTGTTATAACCTAGTTACAGTGAAAACACACCTGTAAAACTACATAAACACTGAAATACAGGAAATAACAGAAAACACTATTAGTCAAATTAATGTGTGGAAAAAAGAACGATCATTGGTGGAAATAATATTATATTCACAGCCTATGTCACAATAATGGCACATACAAAGCAAAACCATAAAAGTAAAATAGTAAACCCAACAAAACATTCTGATAAAACGCAACAAAATGTGAATAAACAGAAATAGTAAAAAGAAACCAACACTTTCAACAGGAAGACAAAAGCATATATTTATCAGGGAGGCTACAACCACTGTACCTGCAATCTCCACCAGACTCCATGTATATTCACTTTGAAGTACTTTCATCCCGTACCGGGGGGCACACACCTGGACCACTATGAAAGCAGAACTCTCCACACTAAGTCCAGTCTTGGACTTTGAATGCTAACATAACATTAGATATACCAATATACATCAAAACACCCCACTATAAAATATACATGTGCAGACAGCAAAAGTACATTTAGTCATCTATTTAACACAAATATTCATCATTTGCAAATCAACACATCAAAAAAAAATCACATTTCTTAAATTCGTACAAGGCACCAATATTCACATCTATTAAAGGATGCAGTTATGAGCTCAGCCAATTCCAGAAGTGAACCTCTAGTAAATGCTGCATTACCACTGCTATAGTGTTAGTTTTCTGCCCACTAATTCAGCCTTTCCAAAACATTACTTAAACTCTTCCCGCATAATTTACTGTACTTATGTGCGTCTCTTCAGCAAAGGGGGTACATTGTCTTTACTCTTAGTTGCATCTCTAACACAGTGGCAGTACTAGAGTCAGGATTAATCCCTGCCGTACTGCATTATCATCTCTTGTTATTTCTGACACTGACCCTCTGAACCCAACACTCTGTAACCTACCATCCATCAATTTAACCCCCAACACTCTGTAACCTACCATCCATCGATGTAACCCCCAACACTATGTATCTTACCGTCCATCGATGTAACCAATACTGTGTAACCTACCATCCATTGAGGTAATCCCCAACACTATGTAACCTACCATCCATAGATGTAACCCTCAACACTATGTAACCTACCATCCATCGATGTAACCCCCAATGCTACATAACCTACCACCCATCGATGTAACCCCCAACACTCCGTAACCTACCATTCATCGATGTAACCCCAACACTATGTAACTTACCATCCATCGATGCAACCCCCAACACCATGTAACTTACCATCCATCGATGCAACCCCCAACACTCTGTAACTTACCATCCATCGATGTAACCAATATTCTGTAACCTACCATCCATCAAGGTAAACCCCAACACTACGTAACCTACCATCCATCGATGAAACCCCCAACACTCCGTAACCTACCATCCACCGATGTAACTTCCAACACTAACCCCAACACCACCCCAACACTTTATTCCCAACCATCATAACCAATACCCAATATGCCAACCAATCCATCCATAAACCGAACCCAAACGCAACGTACCTACCACCCATCCATCGATGAAACCCCCAACACTCCGTAACCTACCATCCACCGATGTAACTTCCAACACTACGTAACTTACCATCCATCGATATAGCAGTACAGTTCGTTGGTCTGGATTTTATCACAAGCTGCATTAGTCTTCCCATCAGCTACCTGTGGTAGAGAGTCAGAGGCCTTGAAGTCCAGCTAGACTACATCTATAAACAATCGCCTGTCACCATCTCTTATAACACAGTTATGAAACTGGAGCCAAGATCCCACATTGGTGGTTCTACTGGAAATTACTGACCTTTATGGATTGTACTTATCCTTTTTAACCGGGTTAGTCCCAACAGCCTGGTGGCCTCTTTTGAAAGGAGACCTAAGGAGTATTTACAATCGCTTGCATGTGGAGCTTTTCTCCCCGGGCCTCTGCTGAAAATGGACATAAATCCAGTTGGACCAGCCCGGTCAACAAATGTAAAATAAAATAAATAAATAAATAAATAATTTACATGGGCTAGGGGAAATTTGGCCAGGACACCAAAGAAATTCCCCTACTTTTTTCAATAAATTATGTGGCCTCTTCACATCCACGTGAGCTAACCCCAATGCAGGCAGATCGGATGAGACATTAAAAGCAGAACCTAAGAATGACCCACTCAGCAGTACAGCACCCCCTAACGCTTTGCTGTGGGGTCAGTTTGAAAAAAAATTCAATCACCTGGGATGGGAACAGAACTCAATCTTCTGGACTGTAATTTGTTAATAAAAAAAAAAAAACTGAGCCACAGAAGAACCTGCAAGGCAGCCAAGCCCATCTGGTTCCTGTACTTTATTCCTTTTCTTAGTAATAAAGCCAGCTCCCACACAGGTTCCTCCCTTGTCTCTTACAAATGAAGCCAGCTCCCACACAGGTTCCTCCCTTGTCTCTTACAAATGAAGCCAGCTCCCACACAGGTTCCTCCCTAGTCTCTTACAAATGAAGCCAGCTCCCACACAGGTTCCTCCCTTGTCTCTTACAAATGAAGCCAGCTCCCACACAGGTTCCTCCCATGTCTCTTACAAATGAAGCCAGCTCCCACACAGGTTCCTCCCTTGTCTCTTACAAATGAAGCCAGTTCCCACACAGGTTCCTCCCTTGTCTCCTACAAATGAAGCCAGCTCCCACACAGGTTCCTCCCTTGTCTCTTACAAATGAAGCCAGCTCCCACACAGGTTCCTCCCTTGTCTCTTACAAATGAAGCCAGCTCCCACACAGGTTCCTCCCTTGTCTCTTACAAATGAAGCCAGCTCCCACACAGGTTCCTCCCTTGTCTCTTACAAATGAAGCCAGTTCCCACACAGGCTCCTCCCTTCAATCTATGCTGGTGGTCACTCACTGCCTTCTTCACTCTGACTTACCTCCCTTCCGGCATGGCTTCCTTCCCCCTCATACCGCTCAACCTCTTAGAGCAAGAAATCTTGAGAAAGCCATAAATAAAAGGGCTCAAAAATTAGGGGCAATTTTAAAATGTTGCTCTTACAAACTTAGAAAGTTGATAGAACAATTCGTTTTGCATTAGCATGAATTTTCTGAAGGGTATGAAGTCTGAAACTCAAATGTCTGTCATTTTCTAACTTCCGTTTGTAATGGTTTGCCACTAATTCGCCACAAAACTACAATTTTATGAAAAACAGAGCAAAAATAACAGGCAAAAATCTAGACATTCTGTGAAAATCTCTACAGTTGAGAGGCATGCCTCCCCTTGCTTTGTTTTGTAAAGCATAGAGTGAAGATTTCATTTAATATCAAAGTTTACCAGTCTTCTGTAATGTTTGTTCCACCTTTGCTTAGCCTGGCCTGGTCTGCTCTTCCCCTTCTTCCTGCTGTATAGCTAAAAAAAAAAAAAAAAAAAAACACTTGTTGCCAACTGACCCCCTTCAGCTTTTTTGTTGTCTTTGCCTTTTTTACTTGCCTCTTTGTAGTTCACCTCCATGTTTCCACTATTGCTTTAAATCTCTGGCATGCCCCTGCTTTCATCCTAATTTCTAACCTCAACTTCCTATGTAACCATAATGGCCGCCTTTTATTCCCTCTTTCACAAACACTTACCTACAGACCTGAGCATTGCATTTCCCCAATCTATTCTCAATGCTTGCTTGCCTCCTTAGCTTGTACAGAGTCCCCTAACTCACTCGTTTCTCATCCCCTACTTCGTCTTTATATTCCTAATCGGCCTCCAATCGAAACTCTACAGCAGTACAATCACGCTGGCTACCAGCTCCTTTATCTGGCTATACTCTACACCCTCCACCTTAATTAGGGCAACATACAAAACTCTAAAAATGAATGAGTGAATGAAGGAACGTATTTATTACAGTTCAGTACTCATCTCCACAACCAGTTTCCAACCCAGCCAGTGGTATTAAATGATCTTTAGAACACGTTCCATTACATAAGTTTTCAAACACTGTGTACATAGAACAATAAGGCAGAATACAATGCCTGTTACACGATGACAATGAACAGGCATCAAGAAAATAGAAGAAACTTAACACAAGCATTAGTAGTGCATTTTATTACATCTAAGCATAACTGCATTATTCTCAACTTCCAAACAAATGGAACATAACAGATAAACCTGTGCAAAACAATTAGGACACAACAGGTAACAAACACATTGACCTGTAAAAAAACTACAGCACAGCTGGTAACCATTACAAGTTCTACAGAAATATGTCAAGCAAAGAATGCAAGCAGTCCAAGGGCTAGGAGGTGTCCAATGCGAAGCAGATTTATGGGCTATGCAGATTTCAAAGGATATGGTACATCAGAAGAGGTAGGAGGTACTTGTTTTTAAGACAGAAGAAGGTACTCGCAGAGTAAGAGGCAGGTTGCTATTGTAATAATGGGAGAACATAAAAGGAGAAAATGTAATAACATTTGTAGCAAACCAGCTACTAAACAAAATCAAAGAAATGACGGAGGAAAAGTAGTCGAAGGACTGAAAATGTTAAAGCATCGGTGTTTAGCTAATTCATAAAGATGTTGTTTTAGGACTGTCCTGAAATACATGTATAAGGAACAACTTTTAACGGATGCAGCTACACATGGTTACTGCAGTCTGAGCTAAATTAGAGATGCAGTGATCACCGCTTGTGAGGTCACTATGGGGATGTAAAGAGAAAGAGCTCTGCAGGCAAGTGACCTAACACAGTAATGAGACTGTCGCTCTGCAGGCAAGTGACCTAACACTGCAGTGTGGCTGTCGCTCTGCAGGCAAGTGACCTAACACAGTAATGAGACTGTCGCTCTGCAGGCAAGTGACCTAACACAGTAATAAGACTGTCGCTCTGCAGGCAAGTGACCTAACACTGCAGTTTGACTGTCACTCTGCAGGCAAGTGACCCAACACCGTAGTGCGACTGTCGCTCTGCAGGCAAGAGACCCAACACCGTAGTGCGACTGTCACTCTGCAGGCAAGAGACCCAACACCGTAGTGCGACTGTCACTCTGCAGGCAAGAGACCCAACACCGTAGTGCGACTGTCACTCTGCAGGCAAGAGACCCAACACCGTAGTGCGACTGTCACTCTGCAGGCAAGAGACCCAACACCGTAGTGCGACTGTCACTCTGCAGGCAAGAGACCCAACACCGTGGTCGACTGTCACTCTGCAGGCAAGAGACCCAACACCGTAGTCACGACTGTCACTCTGCAGGCAAGAGACCCAACACCGTGGTGCGACTGTCACTCTGCAGGCAAGAGACCCAACACCGTAGTGCGACTGTCACTCTGCAGGCAAGAGACCCAACACCGTAGTGCGACTGTCACTCTGCAGGCAAGAGACCCAACACCGTAGTGCGACTGTCACTCTGCAGGCAAGAGACCCAACACCGTAGTGCGACTGTCACTCTGCAGGCAAGAGACCCAACACCGTAGTGCGACTGTCACTCTGCAGGCAAAAGACCCAACACCGTAGTGCGTCTGTCACTCTGCAGGCAAGAGACCCAACATAGTAGTGCAACTGTCACTCTGCAGGTTAAGTGACCTAACACTGTAGTGCGACTGCTGAGTCCAAACTTTTCACTCAGAATAGGAAATTAGTACACTTTTTGTAGCCTGAAGAGGACCGAATCAAGCAGCAAGTCAGACATTTGTTGTATAGGAAGCCATTTATCGTTTCCCAAAGTAATGCATCAATGGTCTCTTCATGGGGCAAAAGATGAACATCAGTGGACTTAGCTTGTAGTTCTCTGCAGGGAGGAGAGAGCTTTCTTAAATTCTGTAGGTATTAATGGAAGCCTGTATTTAAACTGGGATAAAATAATGATTCTTTCTACAACTGCACTGACTTCCTGTGATAGGAAGTGTGAAATGTTCCAGGAATAGAAGAGCAGTTTGCATTCATCTTCAGTTTCACTTTCCACTTCATGAATGTGCTTTTCAGCAAAGCGTTGAACACAACAAAAATACAAAGTACGAAATAATAAAAGCAGAAAAGTACAAAAGACGTCATTTCGTCATTGCGAGGAAATCCAATTTATGAACCGCCACATGCCTAGATACCTGTAATTCATTATTGTAGAGTTGACTGCATCACTTTTAGGATCTAGGGCCCATTTCTGTTCAACATGTAATAAGACCTTCTGACATAATGGAAAGGCAGGAGGCACATTTTCCAAGAGATGGTCAAGGGCCTGTTAGGAGGGACAAGATTTACATACTACCAAATCAGTACCCTGCAAAGTTACAGTAGCAGGCGGGGGGGATTAACGGGAGCCCTTTTATAAAAACAGAAAGGCAATGAGGCAGTGGACAGTCTCAAGGGCCCGTTTTGTACAGAACAGGAAGGGAGTGGGAAGTGTACAGTCTACTTTCAGTTGGAGGCTCTTATTACACAGGAAGTTTCTGAAGCAGGACATGTTTTTTTTTACTTCTAATTTGATTCTTTCTGGTGCAGTCCTACGTCTGCTGGCTAAACCTTTATGGTCCAAGACTATAATCACTTACCGTTCCCACTGTGTAGTTTAAGGAATAACAATGGCTTGGAGTACCTTGTGTATATTTAAGCCCACAGCAACTTGACATTTCCTACTCATCAAAGCACAGATGACTTCATTTATGACTGAGAAATTAAGGAAGTGTGAGACAGTCCTTTATGTCACTATACAGTAAACAGGTTGCAGAAGGCATAGGTTCATAGATTCATAGATTAGTACTAGGTTAACTGCCCTAGTGGGCCATTTTAAGCCTAGCCATTTACCCCATGTGAGAGTCAAACCCTGCACCTTGTGCTTGTAAGGCAAGCACCTTAACCATTATGCCAACCTTACACCAACACACAGGTGTATTTTGATTATGTACTGAAAGAGGTATGATATAGAGGATTAGTGGTAAAAAGTGTATTCTTCACTTTTGTCAAAGGACTTCAGAACAACTAAAACTTGGTAATAACACACTTTTATACGATCACCATTCAATAAACAATTGAACATAATTATTCAATCAAAATACAAATCCATCTTAAAGTAACCCTTTCCCTAAAACCATTACCAACGTACACTGAATATTTAAAAACATGGTTAAAAGGTTGAAGATACTTTAATTTACTTTCAACCTTTTGTTACTTAAAGAAACATGCAATGTTTATAGTCTCATTCAAACCTGCTGGTTTATCTGCATTTAATTTTACTTGCCATATGGTTTCCTTCTGCTCTATAAACCCTTTATAATCACACCCTCTCCTATCTCTCAGTATCTGTTCAACAACAGAAAATAAAAACGTTCTACTTATTTTGAACTCTAAAGAATGCTTATATAAAGCATTCTTACAGTCCTTATTCTTAACAGAATATACATGCTCCTTTATACGTTTATTTACGTTCCTAGTGGACATCGCAACATAAAAACTTTAACAATAGGAACATATGCTGATATAAACAATCCCCTCCAGTTTACAAGTAAAAACACTGGGAACAGCTATTGTTTTATCCAAGTGCTTTAAACCAATAAATGGACCCTCCAATATGTACCCACAAGCAGAACAAGCCCCACACTTGTACATACCCTTATTTTTGACATTAAATTTGGTGAAATAATTTTATAAGAATCATAAGAAGCAAGTACCTCTTCAGGTTATACGTATTCCTATAAGTAAACCTTAGGACAATTTTAGTAAGATCAGAATTGCCCTGAACAACACTCCAATTCTACTGAATGATAGATGAAATATTAGAACTGTCCACGGTCATATCTAGACAAGAGACTACTCCATACTTATTCAACGCACTAGATAGTGAAACCATATTTCAGAATAGGTCTAAAATCTGACGTTCTTCTCCTACGAACTTAATCTGCTGCAGTTTTTAATTTATGACCATAATAACCCCCTTTCTGAAAATAAAGATGAAATAAACTCAACTTCTCTCAAAAACAATATCACTAGTTGTCATCCATGAGGCCCTAACAATCTGGCCTTTAGGGATATTATTCTCGATACACCTAGGATGGTTACTACTGTGATGTGGATAATTATTTACAAAAGTATTCTTCTGAAATATTTCACTGTCAAACTCTAGTTTTACTTTATCTCAAGTGATGGTAATGTCTAAAAATTAACTTCACCATGACTCTACAAAGTAAACCTTAAAAAAATCCGACCATATTTAACATGTTAAGAAATTCCATGGCTTTATGATGGTTTCCTATCACAAAAAATAAATCATCAACAAATCTGACATAAAAATGATATCGTGTGTACGCAATAGGAGTCAACACTGCATGCTCCCACCACCCCAATACTACATTGGCAAAAGCTGGAGCCGCAGGAGACCCCATTGCCACCCCTTCAGTTGTTTACATATTTTGTTATTAAAAAATATATTTTAACATGCTATCCAGTAAAGCAGAACGTAAATAAACTTGACGGTTGGTGAAATAAATAATTTCCAACATAATTAATACCTTCTTCTTGGGAATACTAGTAAACAATGAAGAGACATCCACAGCGAAAATATAATGTTTACCACTTTTAAAATCATTACCTACATTAAATAGTCTAAATTTATCCAAAAATTCCCAAGAGTCCTTAATATACGATTTCATATTCTGGCCCTGTAGACTGAGCATATAATCAATAAATAATGAAATAACCTCAGTCACATAGCTTGGGGTAGTCCTTGGTGCATTTCTTTTTGTTTTTTTGTGCTTCTACCTGGCTGTTTGGGTCGATTTTGACTTTATGATGAGGATACCACAGAACGTGGACAGGACATGACGAGCTCTCCTACAGAAGCACTGCTTTTTCCTAGGAGTGGACGAGCACAGACAGAAGACAGCTTCCAGAATGAACGCAATGCGGTAGAAAACTATGTACTGCTGCTCAGAAGGAACAGAGTTTGCACTAAAAATGCTCCCTCAGAGGGTAGCATGCATGAGCCTGCACATGTAATTGATATTGCATCTTTTTATTTCCACACATCACTTAATATTGCTAAATATTAAATAATAATCAAGTTGACTGAATATTGGAATCTTAAGATGACACTAATTATTATTTCAACAACCATCTTCCTTTCATTTTTGCTTAGTCAAAGTTTTGAACAGTGTTTGTGCTTGGTTGTATAGCTTATAGGCAGTTGAATGCCCACATCTGCAAAGAGAAGAGATAAAAGTGATACCAGAACTTACCGACTTGCTGCCATCATTCATAGGGTCACAGGTTATACTAAGCCACCAGCAGGTTAACCACTGGAGGCTTACCTAACAACATCAGAGACGAACATCTGAAGATCAACTAATAGTTCACAGCATGGTAGTAGGATAAAGGCAACCTGAGAAATTAAGACATTTACAGAGCTGATTATACAACAGGAAAGGGAAAAGGGATGATTTTACTATCCCAGCAGCTTGGATATTTGATATATTTATTCATAGGTTCACATGAGATTACTAGGCTAATAGCTCAAGAACCCTTACAAGTCTAGCCAGTATAACCTGATTTTACCCAATATGTGGCCTCTAGGGGCAAGAAAATGACATATGTTTTGGCATATGCCCTGACTATTTTAAAGACTGAGCCTGTCCATAGGGTATAGGCCTTTATCCCAGGTGTGAATTTGCGATTCCCTATCCACGGATATAGTGTGTTTGAAGAAGGCCAGAGAAGGGTTCTGTTTAATTAGAATAAAAATGTTCCAAAGAAGGGGTAAATTTCACTATCCGTCTCTCCAGCAGGTTTTGTTTGAGCCACTGGCTAGGTTTAAAGCCCTAGATCAGATGCCCCTTGTGCTGTTTGTCTTGCGGATGTGTAGCAGCTCCATCATGGCTGGATTTGCAAGTGCTTTGTAGGTTACTTATTGCTCACCATTAACAACTGGTAGGAGAAGCAGTAAAAGGACAGGGCTTTTACTCAATCCACACAGGACAGGTTAACACCCAGTATTATTCGTTGCAAGGAACATCTGAGGTTGTTCCAGTTGTTTTAAGTGTCTAGTCAACTACATGCCAAATGGTGCATTTTATGCAATTACTGGTCTAATGAGGGCTCAGTAGAGTGGGACTATAACTTCCTTTGATCTGGATGCCATACCTTTATTTATAAGCTATGCCACATAGAATTACTTCCTCACCCCTCTGGACACATTTTGGTCAAAGTTCATTCTACTACCTATCCCTGTACCTAGAACTCTTACCTCTGAGTCTACTCCTATGGGTATCCTATTGAATTTGTAATTTGCAGGGGTATTTGACTTCCCAAAGGGTAAGACGATGCATTTTTTTGCATTTAGTTTTAGGCCATGGCTCTGTCACCAAGTATGTGTCTGATTTTGACCCCCATGAAAGATATCTACATTGTTACTGGATTCAGTGATTGCACCCAGACTGCAGTCATTGGCAAACTTTGTCATCCAGACGCCCTCCACATCAGCCTTGACTTCAGAGAAGTACCTTATAAATAGGAGGGGTCCCAGCACACAGCCCTGTGCAACACCCCTAGTAATGGGCCTCTTGCTGGATCTACATTCTCCTACTCTGACAATATGTGACACGTTTGTGAGCCAAATGGCGATCCATCTGGTGGCATAGGGATTTATGTCCAGTTTTGAGAGTTTAGCTGTAATACCAGAGTGCGAGACTGTATGAAATGCCTTGGCCAGGTCAAGGTAGGCAGTATGCACTGTTTTTACTCATCCATGGCCCTAGTGACTTTTTTTCAAAAAAACACCACCAAATTTAGTAAGCATGGCCTGCCCTTAAAGCCGAACTGGGTAGAGTCCAGAGAGCTTGGAGGTTTCTGATGTCATTATTTATCAGCTCCATGGTTATTCTTTCCATGGCATTACGTGCATGGCTAGCCAAACTTTTGCATCTGTAATAAGCTGGGTCACTTGATGGTCCCCCTTTTCTGTAGAGGGATGACTGTTGCTGTCCTCCACTCTATCGGGACAAAGACATCCAGAAGCTGTGGTTAAACAGAGATCCCAATAGGTTAGATAGGTCCAAATTCAAGCTGTTTAAGAGGCGATCTGGTATATCATCTGGCCCCACTGAAGCACTGTTTTTAGCTTTAGACAGCAAAGTGGCAACCTGTTCTTTAGTGATAACTAGCAGGAGAATGGTGCAGGGTATTTCTTGAGGAAGAACTGGGGGTGATGTAGAGGTGAAATTGGAGCTGAATTGATCAGCCAGCAGATTTACTGTATTTTCTGGCAGAGTATGGGTGATGCGGTCCACAACTAATTCCGCACATTGTTGGGTGCTGCCCTTAACACTGCGGACATAAATGAAAAATGTCTTACGGTTATCCTTAGCTTTGGAGGCTATTTTTGGTTCAAACTCTGCTTTCTGGGTCTTGACTAGTTCTCGGATTCGCTTGTTTAGCCTCATACCTGCTTGTGACACATACTCTGAGCACTCAATCATGTCTCTCTTCATAAAGTCCAAGGAGGTATGTCTCAGGTCATTCACACGCATGTGGACTGTGAGAGTGTCATACTGGTACTTGGGGGTAGGTGACCTGAGTGCATGCATGAGCTGGTGGGATCTGGACCAGACAGGCAACTAAATGTAACCTTTTCCTTAACCAGCCTAGTAAAAGCGACAGCAGTATGTCTAACAATGGAGACTCCTATAACCAAAGTATTAGGTTGTGGGGTGTTTCACTTTACAGGTTTGGTAGCTGTGACTATGTGTTGCGATAGGAATTGTGTTTGTGTACGTGCAGAGTTTCTGAAGACTGTGCCTGAGAGGCCTTTACAGGTTGGGTACGTTACATATGAGCACCTACACGTGTGCCCACTGTGGCTGCAGTGACGTGTGTGTGTGTGTGTGTGTGTGTGTGTGTGTGTGTGTGTGTGTGTGTGTGTGTGTCACTGACAACCTGTTTGTTGCTTTTTGCTCCTGTATATGAGTCTGGCATCCAGTTTCAGTGTGTAACTACATCTCTGAAACCGTATTTGTCCTAGAATTAAGTGCCTGTCATTGTATAAGACAATTGCTACATTGTTTCAGGATGTCCATGTCCACCAAGCTAGATGCAGAGATGGCTGGAAAATGCCCATCCATGGTTGCAGCTACTAATGTATAGTTTTGCAAGGGATTGGAGCGGAGGGTGTTATTTAACTGGATGAGAGATGGGTTCTTACTTTGGTGTAATCGGCAGCTACCAGATCTAGCAAAGCTGCCCAGCGCCCAAACCAGCAAAAGTCCTGGGTGCTGTAATAATGTAATGTGGAGCTAAACAGTCCTAAATAAATGTGTTTATATGCTTCTCACCATGCAAACTAGCTGCCCCTTGAGTAGAGTGGGACTGAGGTAATGTTCCAAGGAAGTTTTTATAGGGAAATTTCAACTTCTGGTAATTGCATGTATACAAGGCACCACTCCCCACCACTGATGAACAGCAGCTTTGTGCAAACATGAGGCTTATATACAATCAGGAAAAAGCAAGTTTTACACTATGCCTGAAGGCTTTGACCTTCTTAATGAAAAACGACTGGTTTGGAGACCCAAGTGTTAAGGAAAGTACAGTTGTGTACACCTACCATAAATGTAGATGTTAGAGTGCCTTCACTGTTGCAGTCATGACTGTAGGGTTCTCCCCTGCCAGCAGGCAGTCCTCGGTCAGCTAGAATCCCAAAGTCTGGGTCCGGCGTCGGCTGTTCAACCATGCTCCCTGACATCAGAGCGCCAGGAGTACAAAGCTGACAGCCGACGCCATCTTCTCCAGTTTTTCTTGACCCAGATGTCAGGAGTCCCAAAATGAGAAAGGTCCCATATCCTTTGCAAATACACCTCAGAAGAATGGTGAAAAAAGAAACCACACAAAAGTAAAAATAAGGGGGGACAGGAGGGAGGGAAACCCAGACTGCAACAGTGAAGACACTCAAACATCTACATTTATGGTAAGTGTACACAACTGTACTATGTTCGTGTTTCACTGCTGCAGTCATGACTGTAGGGTAGAATCCCAAAGCAGAATGAAAGGGAGGTGGTCAAAGTAGAAGGGGTGGCTAAAAGGCCCTGCAAGACTGCAGAAGCAAAGCCTGCCCTAGACTTAGAGTAGAGAGGTAGATTGTAGTGCTTTGAAAAAGTATGCACTGAACTCCAAGTTGCAGCTTCCAAAATGTCTTTGGTAGGAACTCCCTGAGGAAGGCAGCTTCAAAATGTCTTTGGTAGGAACTCCCCTGAGGAAGGCAGCTGAAGTGGCAGCAGCTCTGGTAGAGTGAGTCCTTATACTCCCTGGGATTTGCTTTCCATGGTGTGAGTAGCAAAATCTGATTCCATGAACAATCCATTTAGAAATAGTCTGTTTTGAAATGGCTTTACCTTGGGAACTTGATGCATAAGAAAAGTACAGTTTTGTACCTACCATAAATGTAGATGTCCGATAGGTATGCATCTGCAGTCATAACGTGTGGGTTGTCCTGCCTCAGGCAGCCCTTCGGTAACACAGAACAACTACAACACCCTGCATCCAAACCTGAAAACACTGCAGCTGTCTGCCTGGAACATTGCATAAGACCAAATAACCCAGATTTATCTCAAAGGGTTAAAGACATTATCTTGGAGGCTCGCAGACCCTCAACAAGAAAAAATTATTCAGCAAAATGGAAAAGATATCACATTTGGAGTACTGCAAAGGGACAAAATGTGTCACTGGTAAACATAGCCAACATCCTGGAATACTTGGCAGAGCTCTTCCACAACGGCCTGTCCTATTCTTCCATTAAGATTCATGCATCAGCTATTTCAGCAAAATACAACTTGGATCCTCCTGTCTTCTCGCATCCTCTGCTCAGGCAGTTTCTGAGAGGAATTAAAAATGTAAAACCACCTAGGAAACCACCATTGCCAGCATGGGACTTAAACTTTGTGCTAGAAAAGTTGACACTCCCTCCTTTCGAACCAGCAGCAACAGCAGACCTACAATACTTATCATGGAAAACTGCCTTTCTGCTTGCAATCACTTCAGCAAGAAGGGTATCTGAGCTACAGGCATTAATGGCAGTACAGCCCTCAGCTTCCATCAAGATAGAGTGTCCATGAGAACAAATCCTACTTTTATGCCAAAGGTGGTCTCCAGGGTATCTTTAAATCAAGCTATCCATCTACCTGCATTCTTCCCCAACCCACAGAACAGGGGAGAAAGACTGTTGCATACCTTGGATGTACATAGACAACTACGCTACTACCTGGACAGGACCAAGGGCAATAGAAAAACTGACCAGCTACTGGTAGCATATGCAACAGGGATGGAAGGAAAAGCAATTTCAAAACAGACAATCTCTAAGTGGATAGGAAATTGCATTAGATTTTGTTACTCTTACCATGGGAAGAAAACTCCAGAAAACATCAGACCTCACTCTACAAGGGCTACAGCCACTACCACAGCTTTTCTACGAGGAGTGGCTACCAAAGACATTTTAGAGGCTGCTACTTGGAGCTCCGTGCATACATTTGCCAAGCATTATAATTTACCTTTATACTCCAGATCCCGAGCAGGTTTTGCCACTGCAGTTTTACAAGGGATCTTAACTACACCATCTTTATCTTAGTACCTCCTCCCCCAGTTTGGCTATGGTATTCTACCCATATGTTATGACTGCAGATGCATCCTTGAAGGACATAGTACAGTTTTGTACCTACCATAAATGTAGATGTCCGATAGGCATGCATCTGCAGTCAGGATTACCCACCCTCCTTCCCCTCTGTGGTACTCCTAGGGTATCTGCCCATCTTATAGCTAGCTGGGGGGATCTATTATGGTGTATTTGTTTGTATATATGTACATACATGCTTATTTTTTGTTTGCTCTCTACTATTTGGAACCATTTGCATTTATCCAAATTTAGCATTCCTAGAGGGCATCTGGGGCAAGAAACACTGAGGAAAATGGCGTCGGCTGATGCCTTTATACCCGCTGAACTGCAGCTATGACGTCGGGTGAAGTGCGACATCAGCCGAGGCCAGACCCAGACTTTGGAATCCGGCCGACCGAGGGCTGCCTGAGGCAGGACAACCCATATGTTATGACTGCAGATGCATTCCTATCGGACATCTACATTTATGGTAGGTACAAAACTGTACTTTGTGTACCTACCATAAATGTAGATGTTCGAGTGCTAATACAGCTGCAGTACAGGTTTCCCTCCCTCCTTCCCCTCTTGGTAAAGGCCTAGGGCTTAACCCCTCTTCATACAACCTGATTGGGTTATCCTTCTATGGTATATTTGCTTGCAACTACTGATTTTTGATTATACTGCATTGCATGTATATAAATATAATTTTTGTATTGCCTTCCTACTGGGGGTACCTGACATCTGGGGCAAGAAAGACTGAAGAAAATGGCGTTGGCTGTGTCTTATATACCCCTGCCTCACTGACGTCAGGAAAGAAAGAGACAGCAACCGACGCCGGACCTAGACTTTGGAATTCGGCCGACCGAGGACCCGCCTGACGGCAGAAAACACATCTGTGATTACTGCAGCTGTATTAGCACTCGAACATCTACATTTATGGTAGGTACAAAACTGTACTTTCTTCATTATTTGTGGTGTTAACATTGTACTTTGGAGCTTTTCTCCTCTGCCCGCTACTGAAAGGGGTTGTTATAGGTCATAAAGGTCTGGGCTGCTTGTGTTTGTGCGCGCAGAAGATTTATCCTGATTGCCCAAACCGAGACAGTTAAGATGAACAGAACTGCCTAGAAATGGCTTCACCTTCTTTTAATTTGTAATGCTTTTAAAGGGGTTGGGAGGGTGGCCTAATGGTTAGGGTGTTTGCCTTACAAACACAAGGTGCAGGGTTTGAGTCTCACAAGGGATAATTGGCTGGGCTTAAAATATCTCGCAAGGACAGTTAGCCTAGTACTAATCTATGAACCTATGCATTTCATATTAATTGTTTTTCTTCCATAAATATTGAGATTACAGTAGCTTGTCTCAACTAGTTTCTTATGTAGCATGCACTTGTTAGAGTCTACATTTTTATGTAGACAATGGCTTCTGTCATAAGAGGTGTATAAGGACCCAAGAGATGGATTGATGTGGGTCTAAACTAAATGCATGGTCAGAGTCCTAGGAAGGGAAGGGCAGAAAGGTTAGCTGCCTCAGTTGCAAGCACTTAGGGGGCACAGTTGGTGGTTTTATAGAAGTGCTCGTTGCTCCCTGCATGGAAACACCAGCATTTTGAGAGTGCATTTAAACAGCCACCATTGTGCAATTAAACACAAGCATTCTGAGAATGCATTTAAACAGCCATATTAGTGCGATTAAACACAAGCATTCTCAGAATGCATTTAAACAGCCACATTCGTGCGATTAAACACAAGCGTTCTCAGAAAGCATTTAAACAGCCACATTAGTGTGATTAAACACAAGCATTCTCAGAAAGCGTTTAAACAGCCACCATTTTGTGATTCTACCTGCTTAATTGACTGTTTTGACAGCACTTTGCTTCATCTCGGTTTGCACATTGAGTTTCTGTTAAAGTAAACAGGCTGATGTCCTTCAAGGATGCATCTGCAGTCATAACATATGGGTTGTCCTGCCTCAGGCAGCCCTTCGGTCGGCCGGATTCCAAAGTCTGGGTCTGGCCTCGGCTGATGTCGCACTTTCCCCGACGTCATAGCTTCTGGGGTATAAAGGCATCAGCCGACGCCATTTTCCTCGGTCTTTCTTGCCACGCGGTGCCCGAAGCAGAAGCTGTTCGCAAGTGCCGGTCGGTCAGATCCAGAGATTTCAGCTACCGAAGACTTCTAAAAAAGCTAAGTGCCCCGTTGTGGACTCTTTTTTGCCTCAGCTGATGTCAGACAAAGTAAGTAATTGTTTAACTTGTGGGAAACAAATACCTCATAAGGATTTCCATTCTTACTGCCTTCCTTGCTTAGGCCCAGACCACGACGTATCAGCTTGTTTAGCCTGTGCCTCCTTCAACCGACTGACTCTTAGACGTCGGTCGGAGTTTGCAGAAGAGTTTTTTGGATCCGCTTTTGCATATAAAATGCCGTCGGAGACTCCGACTACACATATGGCCAAAAAACGCAAGGAAAAGGACCGACACTTACGGCCCGCGGTTTCGGCTGAAACCACGGTTAGGCCTACCGCAAGTGTCTCTGTTTCGGCTGAAACAGAGTCCTCAGTTCTTTCTTCTGCCAAAATCATACCTCCGACAACCGAGGCCAGAGAGGCCCCGGCTGAGTCGGCTTCAGAAATCCCTACCGAAGAAGCAAGCGCACAGGAATTGTCCAACACCATTCCATTGGACATTTCTACACCTGCACGTGGGGCAGCTAGGCCCCCTGCTTCTGTGTCTATTAAGGCCTTCTCCAGGGCTAAAGCTGCTAAAATTTCAAAAGCTTTACCTGCCAAATCTACTTCTCAGAGACCTGCCTCAAGTTCTCAGATTCTCAGCCTTGCTGAGGACCTTATATCTTTGATTAGGGGTTCCCAACCTCCCCCAGACAGGGCCTCCCACCCTCCTCCTGACAAAAGGCCTAGGACTGAACCCCCTGAAACTCTCTCCTATGATTACTCCTCGGATGGATCTGATTTATCAGACCATCAGGAAGGGGCATATTCGCCTTATGAGGATTCAGATGCAGAAGACTCTATTCCTTCTGCCTCCCCTCCTGAAGAATTTTCCTTTGGGGAGACTTTGCACTCAATGAGGGAACACTTTCAATGGCAGGGTCAGGATTTCTCTGATTCTAGAAAAAGATTAAGGACATTTTTGCATTTGCCCCAGCATAGGCCTTTAGCCATACCGCCTGTGCTAACTGTAGTTGATGATGCGTATAATGATGTCAGTTCTGCCCCTGATTCTCTTCCCCCGGCCCCTGCCAAACCTGACAGATATTACAGGGTCCCGGATTCTCACTTCCACTTGTATAAAGCCCATACTGCAGACCCAGAAACTATTTCTCAGGGCCCAAAAGGTGTTGCAGCTGCCTCTGCCAAAAAACCCCTACCCTCTGAAAGAGAGTCAAGAGCATTAGAGAGATGGGGTAAAAAGGTTTATACATCTGCTACTCTTTCTGCCAGGGCATTAAACTGTCAATTCCATATGATACAGTACCAGGAATATTTGTTAGATCAGCTGAATAAAAAGCTTTCTTCTCCTGAACCTTTAGACCACAAGTCCCTTCAGGATTTGGTACACAACTCTCAGCAGGTCAGTAATCATTTCTTAAAATGTGGCTATGATGCACTGGAGGCTTCATTTAGATCAGCTATGACTGGGGCAGTAATTGGAAGGCATGCCTGGCTAAAAGAGCAATCCTTGCCAGACCATGTCAAGGCTAAACTCCTAGATGCTCCAATGGAGAAACAAAGTTTATTTGGCTCCCCTGCACAGGAGATTCTAAAGAAAGTGGAAGAAAAAGCAAAATCTGTGCAAACAGTGAAGGATTTCCTGCAGGTTTAACCTCCGAGGTTCAGCAGAAACTGGCCTTCAAATAATTGGTCCTTTCCAGACTCCTCCAGAGCACAGAGAGGCAGGAATAGACGCCCAAGAGGCAGAGGTCAATCAAAGGGTGCCTACAGGGGTCGTCAGTGGCAGCCTGCCAACCAGAGGAGTGCCACAGCTGCAACTACAACCACTTCCACAGGACAGACACAATGACTTGACTCTGATTCCGCCTACCAGGGAACAACTGGAAGCACCCTTGGGTGGAAAGCTGGCTTTATTCTCGAAAAACTGGCATTGCATTACAAAAGACACATGGACATTGCAAACAATAGACAAAGGATACAGGTTTCACTTCCACACTTTACCAAGAAGGAGCAGAATGCCAAACCTTCCACCAAACCAGAAGCCAGAGGCTTTAAGACAAATCAACAATTTACTTCAGATAAAAGTGATAGAAAGGGTACCATCTATGGAACAAGGCCAAGGATTTTACTCCAGACTATTCCTTGTACCAAGAAAAGAAAACCAATGGAGGCCTATTCTCGACTTGTCCGCACTAAACACATATCTCATTGTGCCAAAATTCAAAATGCTGACCCTACAGCAACTTCTTCCCATGTTGGGCAAGGAGTCTTGGCTGGTGACTCTAGATCTCAAGGAGGCATACCTGCACGTCCCTATACGACCAGATTGCAGAAGACACCTCAGATTTCTTGCAGGATCAGAGCATTATCAATTCTCAGCATTGCCCTTTGGCTTACCTACTGCGCCCAGAGTATTCACGAAATGCCTGGCATCAGTAATTGCTCATTGCAGGCTTCAGGGAATTTAAATTTACCCATACCTGGACGACTGCCTAATACAAGCGGACAACAAGACAAAACTAATAAAGGATTTGGCCTATGTCATATACCTGTTACAGGCCTTGGGATACACAGTCAACATCCAGAAGTCAAGACTAGTGCCATCCCAAAGGATAACCTTTTTGGGTGCGGATCTGGACACAATAACGCAGATGGCTTTTCTCACAGAAGAAAAACAAAAGCAACTCCCAGACTACTTCATGGCTTTGACAAGACAAGCTCAGCTTACTGCAAGGAAAGTCCTGCAGGCCCTGGGTTACATGGCATCCTGCATAATCTTGATCCCGCATGCCAGGCTGCATATGAGGAAATTACAATGGTACCTAAGGAATGTATGGTTTCAACACAGGCACAGTCTAGAAACCATGATACCAATCATTCCATGCCTGAAAAAGGAATTCCTGTGGTGGGCTCAGGCCTGCCAGTCCAACAGAGGGTTGCCTTTCAACAAACCACAGCCAAGGCAGACCATCACCACGGACGCCTCAGACCTAGGATGGGGAGCACACAGGGAAGACAAGTGCATCCAAGGCCTATGGTTTCAAGACCAGCTGAATTTGCACATAAATCTGAAGGAGATGCTGGCAGTGAAGCATGCAATCGAGGCATTCAAATCATTCCTCCAGCAAGGACATCTGCTGATAAGGACAGACAATACCACAGTCATGTGGTACATAAACAAACAGGGAGGCACGCATTCCTACCCTCTATGCCGGATGGCAATGGATCTGTGGAACCTAGGCCTGAATCTCAACATCCAACTGCAGGCCAAATTCGTACCAGGAAAAGAGAATTCACTAGCAGACAGCCTAAGCAGAACTACCACGGATGCCCACGAATGGATGCTGCATCCAGACATCTTCAAACTCATAACAAACAAATGGGGAATGCCAGATAGACCTGTTCGCCTCCCCACTCAACAACCAACTGAGGAAATTCTGCTCAAGAGTATACCACCCACAAGCCTGGAGGGTGGACTCCCTTTCTTTCAGCTGGAAGGCCCTAACAGTGTATGCTTTTCCACCTCTCCCATTGATGTACAAAGTTCTACTGAAGATCAGGGAGGAACAGCCAAAGGTGATTCTGATAGCTCCAGACTGGCCAAGGCAGCATTGGTATCCGCTACTGAGAAGCATGTCTCGGGCGAACTCATGGCCTCTACCCCTATGGCCTCTTCTTCTAACGCAGAACAACTTCAAGACCCTGCATCCAAACTTGAAAACACTGCAGCTAACTGCCTGGAAAATTGTTTAAAACAAAACCAAACTGTCTTATTTCAGAGGGTCAAGGACATTATCCTGGAGGCTCGCAGACCCTCCACAAGGAAGACATACTCAGCTAAATGGAAGAGATTCCTCATTTGGAGCACATCAAAGGGTACAGATGTCACACTGGCAAACCTAGCACACATCCTAGAATACTTAGCAGAACTGTTCCACAATGGCCTGTCCTATTCTTCCATTAAGATTCATGCTTCAGCAATTTCAGCAGAATGCAATGTGGATCCACCTATCTTCTCTCACCCTCTCCTCAGACAATTTTTAAGAGGGATCAAAAATGTAAAACCTCCAAGGAGACCCCCTCTGCCTGCATGGGATCTCAATTTTGTGCTGGAAAAATTAACACTTCCCCCTTTTGAACCAGCAGCATCAGCAGACTTACAGTTCTTATCTTGGAAAACTGCTTTCCTTCTGGCAATCACCTCAGCAAGAAGAGTATCTGAGTTACAGGCATTAATGGCAGTGCAGCCTTTACTTATTTTTCACCAGGATAGAGTGTCTCTGAGAACCAATCCTACTTTCATGCCAAAGGTGGTATCCAGGGTATCCTTGAACCAAGCTATCCATTTGCCTACGTTCTTCCCTAACCCACAGAACAAGGGGGGAAAATATTGCACACCTTGGATGTACACAGACAACTACGCTACTATCTGGACAGAACTAAAACCAGCAGAAAAACTGACCAACTTTTTGTAGCATATGCAACTGGAGTGCAAGGAAAAGCAATTTCCAAACAGACAATTTCAAAATGGATAGGAAATTGCATTTGTTTTTGCTACTCTTTTCTTGGAAAGACAACTCCTGAAAATATCAGGCCTCACTCCACAAGAGCCACAGCCACCACTACAGCTTTCCTACGAGGGGTGGCTACCAAGGACATTTTAGAAGCTGCTACTTGGAGCTCCGTGCATACATTTGCCAAGCATTACAATCTACCTTTATACTCCAGATCCCGAGCAGGTTTTGCAACTGCAGTTTTACAGGGGATCTTAACTACACCATCCTTATTTTAGTACCTCCTCCCCCAGTTTGGCTATGGTATTCTACCCATATGTTATGACTGCAGATGCATCCTTGAAGGACATAGTACAGTTTTGTACCTACCATAAATGTAGATGTCCGATAGGTATGCATCTGCAGTCAGGATTACCCACCCTCCTTCCCCTCTGTGGTATTCCTAGGGTGCTTACCCCTCTTTCAGCTAGCTGGGGGAATCTATTATGGTGTATTTGTTTGTATGTATATATGTATATATATTGTTTGCTACTGTTTGGAATTTTCAACATTTATCCAAATTTAGCCTTCCTAGAGGGCACCTGGCATCTGGGGCAAGAAACACTGATGAAAATGGCGTCGGCTGATGCCTTTATACCCCAGAAGCTATGATGTCGGGGAAAGTGCGACATCAGCCGAGGCCAGACCCAGACTTTGGAATCCAGCCGACCGAAGGGCTGCCTGAGGCAGGACAACCCATATGTTATGACTGCAGATGCATACCTATCAGACATCTACATTTATGGTAGGTACAAAACTGTACTTTTTTTCTTAAAAAGTAACCTACTTTCATTCAAAAACTATTTGCTACATTGCATAAATGAAAGAATTGTTACAAGTTCCATGGAAGTTTTTTTGTGGTCCTCAACTTTGGCTGGATGGTCGGGGGGATTATTGCCAAAGGTCCCAATTAACTTGTCTGCAGCTCTGTGTTTGGACCCGTATCTCTTCTTGGACTGAGCAGAACTGTTGATTTTACTGCTTCTGTGGAATTACAGCATTTCCATAGTACAGGTTAGATAGTCAAGGAATGGGTTAATTGTACTTTTACTGTAGTTTATTTTCATGTTTTTGCGGGATATATAAATCAATGCTTATTTTTGTGTCATACAGGAGTGAGATGAACATGTAAATTAATGTACGTCTATGTCTCTCTTTTTTTCACATTTATTTTAATATCTGCTCAGAGTCAGCTTACGGCATGCAGCAAAGCATTGGAGGGGTCAGAGGAGCTACTAGACCTTGCCAATCAGACCTTGGAAATGGCTGGCACAGAGGAGTTCAACCAGGTGAGCCTTTCTGCGTTTAGTTTCTGGGATTTGGTGGTGGGAAATTGACAGCAGTCTGATCTGAGGCATTGTAAGTAACCCAAGCTGGCTTGCTGCAGTTGTATTTGTAAACTTCTTGTAATGTTTAATGTTTCCTAGCAACAGTAGCTGGTATGCTGCTAAAGCAGTCACCAGAAATATGAGAAGGCTGATCTCATTTAATAAACCTGCTGGTAACAATATTTCAACCATAACTACGAAGGAATTTCAGAAAGTGAGTATACAGTTGTGATGCCTCCCTTGAGCAGATGCTTAAAACATTTCTTTACAGGTGAGTCTGATCTCTGCTGAAGATGCCGTTTGTCAGCCTTTGGGTCATGAACCCAAGTACATGTCAGAGTAATTTATTTGGGGTCCCTTTACATGTCTTGAAAGTTTTGCAGTGGTACCATACATGTGTATAGTGGAGTAGTACATTGTATTAAAATCGGAACGCAGAGACAAGCAGTTTATAGTGGCAAAGTGTTGATTTTATGTGCTATTAAATGGGATTGTTGTGTGTGTTGCGGTGCCCTCTTCTAAGTGAGGTCTATATCTCGTGGCATTTTCCAGTTCCCATTCGTTGCTGCAAGTAGATGACAGGGACACAGATGTTTGGAACAGTTCACAGGAGTCAATTTTCTTGTTCTAAAGATTGAGGATGTTCAGCTTCTAAAGCAAAGTTGTTATGCATAAGTACATGAAAGAACAGAGTGCTTTACAGGTGTCCTTTGGTAAAGATGCATTGATCCATTTTGTATCACTTGGTAGAGCACAGTGTTACTTCCTGCTTGTGCGTGTGTGTACGCGCATGGGTGTTCCTCTGCAGGACGTGGAATTCTGCACAGGAAGTACACAGTAAGTTTTGCAGCCTTAATTAAGATGTGGACACAAACATACGTTTACTCAATTCCCAGTTAGGCTGCACTTATTGGTAATACAGCAGAGGTTAAGTCTGTGAAATGGTAATTGTATCCACACTGTAGTCTTGAGTTTGATTGTCCTGTTTGCATCCTTTGTGAGCGTCAGTAACTCACTTAAATCAAATGGTGCTAATGGACGACCACTAAAGCATCTGTATCTTCAGAGTGAGTAAGGCTAAAAATAAAAGATGAACACGGCTTCTTCGTGGTCTTTTCAGCCAGTCTTCATCATTCTTTTCAGCCAGTCTTGCTGTGTGATTCTGGATGTTTAGATAGTTTTTACTACTGTTTAGTTAAGGATGTTTACAAGGCTGACCAGCTGCATGCTGCACATAACCAGTATGACAGCTAGATAGTTTTTACTACTGTTTAGTTAAGGATGTTTACAAGGCTGACCAGCTGCATGCTGCACATAACCAGTATGACAGCTAGATAGTTTTTACTACTGTTTAGTTAAGGATGTTTACAAGGCTGACCAGCTGCATGCTGCACATAACCAATATGACAGCTAAACAAACCAGAATGGTGATAAGTCTCGTATTCATTTTGTTTCAGATGATCAGTTGTGAAATTGTCAAAAAACTGTTTACTGATCCCGAATTAGTGAAGGTAGCTCTGATCACATTAAGAACAGAATAAACTTTGGAATGCTGCAGAGGGAATGTGAAGTACAACTTAGAACTAAACACAGAATAAGTTATGGAATGCTGAAGTGGGAATAAAAAACTTTAACGTAGTATAAATCCACAGACACACCGCAAATAGAGTAGGGTAACCTTGTCTTTTGCATGGGAAGCTGTGTCCCCTGCATCCCCAATGCAGAGGTTACGGACTCCATCCCACACCCCTATCTTACACATACTGTGACTTTAGTCCCCCACAATTTTAGGATAAAGGAATAATAAGTTACATAATCTGCATTAGTGTCAAGGTAATGATTTTTAGCTGATGGGCGATGTAGGTTATTTTATTGGGTGATTATATGATATATTTTATATAGTCCGAACAGCAAGAAGGACTTCATCTTTGCTATTGTATACACCATGTAGTCTGAACAGAAAGAGTTTGTATGACATTCTATGCGAATGAACAGCTCGGAAGAGTTAATGTGCAAATATTGTACATGATTCTGAATAGCCATAAAAGTTCATTTGTAATCCAGCCAGGAAATCATTTCTGTATCATATTGTATGTACGACACATTGAACAACCAGGAAGTGTTCATCAGTTATATTGAACACACATTGAACAACCAGGAAGTGTTCATCAGTTATATTGAACATACCCTTTGAAGATTGAGAGAGTTCATGTCTGATAGTACGCATGCACTTTGAAAACGCAGGAGTGACTGCATGTATGCTTATGTGTGTGAGATATGATCATGTCCTATGAATATTTGTCCACAAGAACATATCCAGTACTGCTGTTACAGTTTGCAGTGAATGTGCGCCATTATTGTATATGAGGCTGTGAACAGCAAGGAGTGAGCCCAGAACAGATATTACACATGACACTTGAAAAATATCACACACATGCTCTGGAAAGTTAGGAACAAGTTCATATCCAACATTATAGATTCTCTCTAAACAGTCAGGAAACAAGTTAAGCATTTCCCAAATGTTATTAACAGCCATAAGCAGGCCTGTGTCTCGTACTCCATGTAGTGTTAAAAGCTTAGACTCTGCCTGTATCCAGCGCTGCACAAGCTGTTTCTGAGCAATGTAAAGGATGGGACGGCTGCATTGACAAAGGAGACCTTTATTTATTTAGTAATTTAGTAGATGGGCTGGTCAGAAAGTACACCAAAAGAAGAAAACCAACAAGAAAAAGAGAAAAAATAAACCATAAAAAAAAAACTCCATTTGAGACCTTCAGACATGCGAGTTCAAAAAAATGCAGTGTAGTCATAAAATACAAGAAAATTTATTGTAATCCACTCTGTCGGGTGCTTTTGTCCCTCCACACTTCATCAGAACAAACATAGTACACCTATAACTTCCTTATAAACCCTACCCAATGAACTATTGTCCATTCATCAACTTTTAAAGATATATGCTACTATAAAAACTTTAAAATAAGATTTCATGTTACTTTTATATACCCAAAACAATGCTTGCCATCTCATGCCAATAGAATTACATATACATACACACACCTATTGAAAATAAAAATGCATGTTAATTTGTATATTGAATACATTCGAAAATACATGGTTTAAACATATACCATTAATAAAACTTCATACTTGTATGAGACTGCATGTATGATGTTAGTGCATATGCTCCACAAGTTGTGGATGAAGTGGTGATGACTGTACCCAAGGAGGAGAGAGTGGTGATTGGAGCAGATTTCAATGGGCATGTTGGTGAAGGGAACAGAGGGGATGAGGAAGTGATGGGTAGGTATGGTGTTAAGCAAAGGAATGCAGAAGGTCAGATGGTAGTGGATTTTGTGAAAAGGATGGACATGGCTGTGTTGAATACGTATTTTAACAAGAGGGAGGAGCATAGGGTGACATACAAGAGTGGAGGAAGATGCACACAGGTGGATTATATCTTATGTAGGATGGCCAGTTTGAAGGAGATTGGAGACTGTAAAGTGGTGGCAGGGGAAAGTGTAGTTAGGTAGCATAGGATGGTGGTTTGTAGGATGACGTTGCTGATCAAGAAGAGGAGGAGGAGTGTAAGGGCAGCACCAAGGATCAAATGGTGGAAATTGAAAAATGGTAATTGTGAGGTGATGTTCAGGGAAGAGTTAAGACACGCACTGGGTGGCAGTGAAGAGTTACCAAATAGCTGGGTAACTACAGCAGAGCTAGTAAGGGAGATGGCTAGAAAGGTGCTTGGTGTGACATCTGGACAGAGGTAGGCTGACAAGGAGACATGGTGGTGGAATGAGGAAGTACAGGAGAGTATACAGAGAAAGAGGCTGGCAAAGAAAAAGTGGGGTTGTCAGAGAGATGAAGAAAGTAGACAGGAGTATAAGGAGATGAGGTGCATGGCAAAGAGAGAGGTGGCGAAGGCTAAGGATAAGGCATATGAAGAGTTGTATGAAAGGCTGGACACTAAGGAGGGAGAAAAGGACCTGTACCGAATGGCTAGACAGAGGAACCGAGCTAGGAAAGATGTGCAGCAGATAAAGGTGATTAAGGATAATGAGGGAAACATACTCACAAGCGGGGAGAGTGTGTTGAGGAGATGGAAAGAGTACTTTGAGGGGTTGATGAATGAAGAGAATGAGAGGGAGAGAAGGTTGGCTGATGTAGGGATAGGGAGTCATGAAGTGCAATGGATTAGCAAGGAGGAAGTAAGGATAGCTATGAAGAGGATGAAGAATAGAAAGGCTGTTGGTCCAGATGACATACCTGTGGAAGCATGGAGGTGTTTAGGTGAAATGGCAGTGGAGTTTTTAACCAGATTATTTAATGAAATCTTGGAAAGTGAGAGGATGTCTGAGGAATGGAGAAGTGTTTTGATACCAGTTTTTAAGAATAAGGGTGATGTGCAGAGCTGTAGTAACTACAGAGGGATTAAACTAATCAGTCAGCATGAAGTTATGGGAAAGAGTAGTGGAAGCTAGGTTAAGAAGGGATGTGATGATTAGTGATCAGCAGTATGGTTTCATGCCAGGAAAGAGCACTACAGATGCGATGTTTGCTCTGAGAGTGTTGATGGAGAAGTACAGAGAAGGTCAGGAGTTGCATTGTGTTTTTGTAGACTTGGAGAAAGCATATGACAGGGTGCCTAGAGAGGAGTTGTGGTATTGTATGAGGAAGTCGGGAGTGTCAGAGAAGTATGTAAGAGTGGTACAGGATATGTACGAGGGTAGTGTGACAGTGGTGAGGTCTGTGGTGGGAGTGACAGATGCGTTTAAGTTGGAGGTGGGATTACATTAAGGATCATCTCTGAGCCCTTTCTTATTTTCATTGGTGATGGACATTTTGACAGATGAGATCAGACAGGAGTCCCTGTGGACAATGATGTTTGCAGATGACATTGTGATCTGTAGTGAGAGTAGGGAACAGGTGGAGGAGACCCTGGAGGGATGGAGATATGCTCTAGAGAGAAGAGGAATGAAGGTCAGCAGGACTAAGACAGAATATATGTGTGTGAATAAGAGGGAGGATAAGAGGACTGGTGAGGATGCAGGGAGTAGAGGTGGTGAAGGTGGATGAGTTTAAATACTTGGGATAAATAGTTCAGAGTAATGGTGAGTGTGGAAGAGAGGTGAAGAAGAGAGTATAGGCAGGATGGAGTGGGTGGAGAAGAGTGTCAGGAGTGATTTGTGAGAGACGAGTACCAGTAAGAATGAAAGGGAAGGTCTACAAGAGGGTAGTGAGACCAGCTATGTTATATGGGTTGGAGACAGTGGCATTGACAAAAAGGCAGGAGTTAGAGATTTTAAGATTTGCACTGGGTGTGACGAGGGCAGACAGGATTAGGGATAAGTATATTACAGGGTCAGCCCAGGTTGGAAGGTTTGGAGACAAAGCCAGAGAGGCAAGATTACATTGGTTTGGACATGTGCTGAGGAGGGATGCAGAGTATATTGGGAAAAAGATGCTAAGGATGAAGCTACCAGGTAACAGGAAAAGAGGAAGGCCTAAGATGAGGTGTATGGATGTGGTGAGAGAGGACATGCAAGTGGTTGGTGTGATAGAGCAAGATGCAGAGGACAGGAAGAAATGGAAACGGATGATCTGCTGTGGCAACCCCTAATGGGAACAGCCGAAAGAAGATGACGACTTGTATGAGACTGCTAAAAATATAGATGCGAGCATATAAGGCTCAGTTTCAAACAGAAACAAATTTCAAAACCATGTCAGGGAATCAAAAAATGGTAGAGAAATATGTGTCGGGCGTCACCATCCCCCGACCTTAATAATATTACTTAGATGTGTAGGGTCTCACCATCCCCCGTCCTTTATATTACTCTTAGAAGTGTAGGGTATCACCATCCCCCGTCTTTGATATTATTACTCTTAGAAGTGTAGGGTATCACCATCCCCCGTCCCTGATATTATTACTGTTAGACGTGTAGGGTATCACCATCCCCCGTCCTTGATATTATTACTGTTAGACGTGTAGGGTCTCACCATCCCCCGTCCTTGATATTATTACTGTTAGACGTGTAGGGTATCACCATCCCCCGTCCCTGATATTATTACTGTTAGACGTGTAGGGTCTCACCATCCCCCGTCCTTGATATTATTACTGTTAGAAGTGTAGCATCTCACCATCCCCCGTCCTTGATATTATTACTGTTAGACGTGTAGGGTATCACCATCCCCTGTCCTTGATATTATTACTGTTAGACGTGTAGGGTCTCACCATCCCCCGTCCTTGATATTATTACTGTTAGACGTGTAGGTTCTCACCATCCCCCGTCCTTGTTGGAAGTGTAGGGTCTCACCATCCCCTGTCCTTGATATTATTACTGTTAAACGTGCAGGGTCTCACCATCCCCCGTCCTTGATATTATTACTGTTAGACGTGTAGGGTCTCTCCATCCCCCGTCCTTGATATTATTACTGTTAGATGTGTAGGGTCGCATCATCCCCTGTCCTTGGTGATATTACGGTTAGATGTGTAGAGTCTCGCCATCCTCCGTCCTTGATATTATTACTGTTAGATGTGTAGGGTTGCATCATCCCCTGTCCTTGGTGATATTACGGTTAGATGTGTAGAGTCTCGCCATCCTCCGTCCTTGATATTATTACTGTTAGAAGTACAGGGTCTCACCATCCCCTATCCTTGATATTATTACTGTTAGACGTGTAGGGTCTCACCATCCCCTGTCCTTGACATTATTACTGTTAGACGTGTCTGGTATCACCATCCCCCGTCCTTGATATTATTACTTAGAATTATAAGGTGTCACCAGCCCCCATCCTTGTTAGAAGTGTAGGGTCTCACCATCCCCCGTCCTTGTTCGAAGTGTAGGGTATTGCCATCCCTCGTCCTTGATATTACTGTTCGAAGTGTTGGGTATCACCATCCCCTGTCCTTGATATTATTACTGTTAGACGTGTAGGGTCTCACCATCCCCCGTCCCTGTTCGAAGTGTAGGGTATTGCCTTCCCTCGTCCTTGATATTACTGTTCGAAGTGTTTGGTATCACCATCCCCTCTCCTTGATATTATTACTGTTAGACATGTAGGGTATCACCATCCCCCATCCTTGATATTATTACTGAGACGTGTAGTGTATCACCATCCCCTGTCCATTATATTACTCTTAGAAGTGTAGGGTATCACCATCCCCTGTCCTTTATATTACTCTTAGAAGTGTAGGGTATCACCATCCTCCGTCCCTGATATTATTACTGTTAGATGTGTAGGGTCTCACCATCCCCCGTCCTTGATATTATTACTGTTAGACGTGTAGGTTCTCACCATCCCCCGTCCTTGACATCATTGCTGTTAGAAGCGTAGGGTCTTACCATCCCCTGTCCTTGATATTATTACTGTTAGACGTGTAGGGTGCCACCATCCCCCGTCCTTGATATTATTACTGTTAGACGTGTAGGGTATCACCATCCCCCCGTCCTTGATATTATTACTGTTAGACGTGTTGGGTATCACCATCCCCCGTCCTTGACATCATTGCTGTTAGAAGTGTTGGGTCTCACCATCCCCCGTCCCTGATATTATTACTCTTAGAAGTGTAGGGTATCACCATCCCCCTTCCCTGATATTATTACTGTTAGACGTGTAGGGTATCACCATCCCCCGTCCTTTATATTACTCTTAGAAGTGTAGGGTCTCACCATCCCCCGTCCTTGATATTATTACTGTTAGACGTGTAGGGTATCACCATCCCCTGTCCTTGATATTATTACTGTTAGACGTGTAGGGTGCCACCATCCCCCATCCTTGATATTATTACTATTAGAAGTGTAGGGTATCGCCATCCCCCATCCTTGATATTATTACTGTTAGACGTGTAGGGTATCGCCATCCCCCTTCCCTGATATTATTACTGTTAGACGTGTTGGGTATCACCATCCCCCGTCCTTGATATTATTACTGTTAGAAGTGTTGGGTATCACCATCCCCTGTCCTTGATATTATTACTGTTGGACGTGTAGGGTCTCACCATCCCCCGTCCTTGATGATATTACTGTTAGACGTGTAGGGTATCGCGATCCCCCATCCTTGATGTTATTACTGTTAGACATGTTGGGTCTCACCATCCCCCGTCCTTGACATCATTGCTGTTAGAAGTGTTGGGTATCACCATCCCCCGTCCCTGATATTATTACTGTTAGAAGTGTAGGGTCTCCCCATCCCCCGTCCTTGATATTATTACTGTTAGACGTGTAGGGTCTCCCCATCCCCCGTCCTTGATAATATTACTGTTAGACGTGTAGGGTCTCACCATCCCCCGTCCTTGATATTATTACTGTTAGACATGTAGGGTCTCACCATCCCCCGTCCTTGATGATATTACTGTTAGACGTGTAGGGTATCGCGATCCCCCATCCTTGATGTTATTACTGTTGGACGTGTAGGGTGCCACCATCCCCCGTCCTTGATAATATTACTGTTAGACGTGTAGGGTGTCACCATCCCCTGTCCTTGATATTATTACTGTTAGAAGTGTCTGGTATCACCATCCCATGTCCTTGATATTATTACTGTTAGAAGTATAGGGTCTCACCATCCCCAGTCCTTGTTCGAAGTGTAGGGTATCGCCATCCCCTGTCCTTGATACTGTTAAAAGTGCAGAGTATCACCATCCCCCGCCCTTAATATTATTATTATTAGAAGTGTAGGGTCTCACCATCCCCCGTCCTTGACATTATTACTGTTAGAAGCGTCTGGTATCACCATCCCCTGTCCTTGATATTATTACTGTTAGACGTGTAGGGTGCCACCATCCCCCGTCCTTGATATTATTACTGTTAGAAGTGTAGGGTCTCCCCATCCCCCGTCCTTGATAATATTACTGTTAGACGTGTAGGGTCTCACCATCCCCCGTCCTTGACATCATTGCTGTTAGATGTGTAGGGTCTCACCATCCCCCGTCCTTGATATTATTACTGTTAGACGTGTAGGGTCTCACCATCCCCTGTCCTTGATATTATTACTGTTAGAAGTGTAGGGTCTCACCATCCCCCGTCCTTGATATTATTACTGTTAGACGTGTAGGGTATCGCGATCCCCCATCCTTGATATTATTACTGTTGGACATGTAGGGTCTCACCATCCCCCGTCCTTGATATTATTACTGTTAGAAGTGTAGGGTCTCACCATCCCCCGTCCTTGATATTATTACTGTTAGAAGTGTCTGGTATCACCATCCCATGTCCTTGATATTATTACTGTTAGAAGTATAGGGTCTCACCATCCCCAGTCCTTGTTCGAAGTGTAGGGTATCGCCATCCCCTGTCCTTGATACTGTTAAAAGTGCAGAGTATCACCATCCCCCGCCCTTAATATTATTATTATTAGAAGTGTAGGGTATTGCCATCCCCCAACCTTGATATTATTACTGTTAGATGTGTAGGTTATCACCATCCCCCATCCTTGATATTATGGTTAGACATGTAGGGTCTCACCATCCCCCGTCCTTGATATTATTACTCTTGGACGTGTAGGGTCTCACCATCCCCTGTCCTTGATATGATTACTGTTAGACATGTAGGGTATCACCATCCCCTGTCCTTGATATTATTACTGTTAGAAGTATAGGGTCTCACCATCCCCCGTCCTTGTTCGAAGTGTTAGGGTATCGCCATCCCTCGTCCTTGATATTACTGTTCGAAGTGTAGGGTATCACCATCCCCTGTCCTTGATATTATTACTGTTAGATGTGTAGGGTCACACCATCCCCGTCCTTGATATTATTACTGTTAGAAGTGTAGCATCTCACCATCCGCCGTCCTTGATATTATTACTATTAGACGTGTAGGGTATCACCATCCCCCTCTTAAAGTATGTACTGTTTCCTGCGGTGTCCTCCCCATTGTCCAGTCCACCGATGCTACCCAACAGGGGTTTGTACCGGTTGCCCCATACTGTTTTTATCTGTCCACACAAATCTTTAACACATTTGTTGAGGTATCCTCTTTATTGTATACTACTAATTTTGTTTACTTCAGTTTCAAACCGTTTGAGTTCTACAAACATACGGGTGGCCCTACCCAGCTCTTTAAGTTCGTTCCTTTTAGTGCGACTAGGATGTTGTATACTACTAAATGTTAAGTTGTCAATCTCGCCTTCATTCTTGCTTGATGGGTTCGGAGCCGATCCCTCGGCCGACTCGGCACTTGCTAAGCTCGAGAGTCACTTTTACCAGCTCGAGGCAGCCCCATATCCCATGATGCAAGGCGGTAAGTACCCAGATCTCATTTGCCGCTTAAACATGAGGTCCTCCTTTTACCAGCTCCTGGTAAGTGATTCACTACTTTGATATTTTAGCCCCTTTTTGCTAAAAACCCTTTAATTTTTAGTTTTAAGTTAATTTTATAGATTTTCTGACAGAAAATTCCCTGTCTCTACTAATTTTTTTAGTCAAACTTTACCCATCCCATCCCCCTGTTAGGGTGTGTGTGTGTGTTTTTCTAGTAATACCTTTTTGGTATTTTATTTAATTTAATTCTTTGACTGGTGTGTGTGTGTGTGTGTGTTGTGAAACACCATGTCAAAGGAGAGAGGGTCTCAGGTTTTAAGAAGTGTGACTCGTGCTGTCAGAAGATGTCTCTGACAGACGGTCACACTTCTTGCCTGTATTGCCTGGGGCCTCTTCACCTGCAGGACTCCTGTGCTATATGTCATTCCTTCAGCCAGAGAGTCCTGCAGGAAAGACGTAACAAGCTGATACTTAGGGGCCTTCTTAAGCCGGAGGGCTCTCCGGCTAAGTCGGCTCCATCTAAATCAGCCAAATCTTCCAAGGCCCAGGCTTCTGTGTCTAAGCCCTGCGGCCTCGGCTCCGACTTCGTTCTGAGTCGAGATCGGCTCCGGCTGGAGCCGATTCTGGCTTCACTAAGCCTTCGGCACGATGGCTATCGGTGCCGATTCTGCATCGACCACTTTGGTGTCGGCTCCGATCGGTTCCGACCACCATGTGGCACAGGCATCGGGGTCGGCTCCGGTCGGCTCCGACACCGTTACCTTTGTGGCTGTATCGGCTCCGGCTGGAGCCGATGCATCGAGGCTTCCTGTCGGCTCCGATAAGTCTTCGGCTCCGACAGGATCTATAGTTTCATCGGTTCCGATGGCTCATTCCAGGAAGAGGTCGAGGTCTCCTTCCTTGGAGCCGATACTTTCGGCTCCGGCTTCACCTCTCCTTTCGGAACGGAGCCATCGGAGCCGATCTTCAAGGTCATCCAGACTTTCAGACCATGACTTAGAGTGGTCAGCAGATTACTTAAGTCACAGGCACTGGCCCAAATGTTACATAGTCCGTCTCAACAGACGACTGTTGGTCCACACCCCGTTACAGTTCCTCCTTCAACTCTACCCCAGAGCTTGGAGTTGGAGTCTTCGAATGGTTACTGCTACGGCTGGAGGACAGATACCCCTTCTGTTCCTTCAGCCTCTACTCTTATCTCCTCTTGAGACCTTCCTTAGAGGGATTGGGTGGTCGGGCTTCCATGGTCTCCTCCGAGGGGTGAGTGGCATCGGACCCTTGTCCGAACCCGCTCTTCCCCTTGGAGCCTCGGCCTTGGTGAGCTCGGCTCCGACATCTGCCTCGGAGACTTCCCTTTCGGTGGTCCCTGCAGTTCCTAGTTCTTCGGAACGGGTTCTCTCGGACCTGCCTGGGAGGGGAGCATTCGAGGTGATGAAGAGTGTGCTGGCCACTGGTATCAGTCAACAGTCTGTTCCCGTAGCTCCTCCCTCTATAGTGCCTGTTGACATCTCTGCCACTTCTCTTGCTACAGGACCGAGAGATCCTCCGCCTCAGGTTTCCCCATTGGGAATTTCCCCCTCTTCCGAGGATTCTCCTGATGTTTCGGGAGATCCTCCTAGGAAGAGGACTTGTAAGAGGAAACATGTAGACTCCCCCGAGTCTGTCACTTCAGATACTGACTTTGATGAGTCAGAGGGATCCCCTAGATCCCCCTCTGAGGATGTCTCCTTCTCAGACATCCTAGAACTCCTTAAACAGAGGGGAAACTGGCCCACCAACAATCCCTCAGAGGGTGAGTCAGTATACCTAGAGGCGTTTGGATCTCGGCCCTCCACCTCCTGGGTGTCTCCGCCTTTCAACCCCCTTATGCAGGTTATTGCCCGAAAGGCGTGGGCAGCTCCTGACTCTGTAGAGCCAGTCCCTAGGAGGCCTTCAAAATTTATCACTGCCCCGGGTGACAAGCAATTCCTCACTAAGGGTGTCCCGCTGATGCCATGGTGGTGGCTGCTGCCACCAAGAAGGAACTTGCAGATCCTTCCGTGCCGTCCATCCTCCTAATAAGGACTCTAGGACCATGGATAGGTACGGTAAGCGGATGTTTTCCTCAGCGACCTTTGCTATGTGTTCGCTGAATTACCTATGTCACTTCACCAGACTCCAGAGGGATATCCTTAAGGAGCTGGGTGAAGTAGTACAGGATCCTAAGCTGCAGGAGCTCAAGAAAAGATTGCTTCGCAGCTAGGAACCCTTAATTCCATTGCAAACTCCTCCATGCGGCTAATATCATATGCTGCTGATGGAGCGAGTAGAGCCGCAGGTACAGGTGTGGCTCTTAGACGCCAAGCCTGGATGCGGCTATGTGACTTTGCAGATCCCTTCAAGGCGTCCTTCACAAATTCTCCCTTTGATGGGTCAGCTTTGTTTGGCCCTCAGGTGAAGGAAACTTTGACCAGGTGCGAACAGGACGGCAAGACTCTTTCTGCTGTAGGAGTCCGTTTTCCACCCCTTCTAGACCTTATCCCAAAGGACAGAAAGGTGGAAAAATGTGGTTCCGTAAATCCCAAGGAGTCACGCCGATTCACGTGGTCAGTTTACCCCTAGAGGCAGAGGGGTAACAACAACAGACGCGCTCTAGAGGCAGAGGGGTCCAAAAACCAGGGAAACAGAGAGCCTCTCTCTGACAAGCCCTTTCAGCATCCCTGAGATGATGACCGGCTGCCCCTCCTTGGGGGCAGCCGGGGTAAGATTGTCACTGTACCCAGAAGCCTGGCATTCCCTCACTCAAGACAGATGGGTACAGTCGATCATATCCAAGGGTTACATAATTCCTTTCGAGGAAAGTCCTTCCCTCAAATTCCCTTCCAGATGTACCACCGGTCTAAGGGAAATTGCAGAGTTAGAAGTCTCAAAACTACTGCAAAAGAGCCATTCAGCCAGTTACAACAGACCATTCAGAGCCGGAATCTACTCAAGGTTCTTTTGGTCCCCAAAAGACGGGAGACTGGAGACCAATATTGGATCTCAGCAGACTCAACAAGTCTGTGAGGAAGACAAGATTCGAATGGTCACCCTTCAGTCAATTCTGCCCTTCTTACAGAATGACAACTGGATGTGCTCAATAGATCTTCAGGATGCGTACTATCACATCAAAATTCACAGACGCTCCAGAAGATTTCTCCGCTTTCGGCTGGGGTCCAGTCATTTCCAGTTCAGAGCCCTGCCCTTTGGTCTCACTACAGCCCCCAGAGTGTTCACCAAATGCATGGCAGTGGTCACGGCTCACCTGAGACGTCAAGGATTCCAGGTGTTTCCGTATCTCGACGACTGGCTCCTGTCAGCCACCACCAGGCATCAGCTTATACAAGCCAGGGATTACACAATAAATCTTTGTTCTCATTTGGGCATCTCGATCAACTTTGAAAAGTCATCCTTATCGCCCTGCCAGTCTATTACCTTCATAGGCGCAAACTTAAACACTGTTCGGATGTCAGCTACCCTTACAGATCAAAGAGTTTCAGACATTCAGAGTCATGTCAGGATCATTCTGGCCAACAAGAAAGTACAGGCCAGAATGGTTCTAAAGGTATTAGGCCTCATGGCTGTGGCCATTACTCTTCTTCTTGGCTCGATTCTACATGCGCCTTCTTCAGTGGATGCTGTTCACACAGTGGTCATACCAACAACTTCCAATGCGTCACCAGATTCTGGTGACACAGACTTGCAAAGATCATCTTGCTTGGTGGATCACATCTCCTCAGGTTCACCAAGGCAGGTACTTTGTACCCCCATCCCCGATAGCCACTGTCACCACGGATGCCTCCCTGATCGGGTGGGGGGGGCATTATCAGGGCAGGATGGTTCATGGGACGTGGCAGCCGTTCGAGTACCATCTGCACATAAATGTCCTGGAGATGAGAGCAATGCTTTTAACGTTGCAAGCCCTCAACGACTTTCTTCCCGTAGGGACAATTGCAGTCCACACAGACAACATGTCTGTAGTTTGGTATATCAACAAACAGGGCGGAACCAAGTCCTACCCTTGTGTCGAGAAGCGCTCAGACTATGGCAATGGGCGATCTCCTCTCATCGGTTTCTGGTAGCAACGCATATCCCTGGGAAAACCAACATTGTAGCGGACAGATTGAGCAGAGCTATTCTCATGCCTCACGAGTGGTCTCTCAAGCAATCTATAGCGGAAGAGATTTTTCTGGAATGGGGTCGTCCATGTTGCGATCTTTGCTACTCCCCAAAACAGCAAATGTCCAGACTTTTTCTGCCTCTTCCTCTATCAGGCCATCCCCAGAGACGCTCTGACCCAGGATTGGCCCCAGGGACTTCTTTATGCCTTCCCTCCATTTCCTCTGATCCCTCAGGTTATCCAGAAAGCTACCGTTTGAGAGCCAAATTGATTCTCATTGCCCCTTACTGGCCTCGACAAGTTTGGTTCCCATTCCTCCATCATCACCTTTTGGTGCAGCCGTGGCATCTGGACCCAGTGCCAGATCTTCTGATTCACCAATCGGGTCAGCTGCACCGGTCAATCCCTTCTCTCAACCTCACAGCATGGTTGCTCCACTTCCTTCCTTAGCCAGGCTTCCTTTGATCTCTAACCCAGTTAGAGACATCATAGTAGCTTCGCTAAAATCCTCTACCAGGAGGATTTATACAAGCAAATGTAAACGTTTCTCTTATTGGGCTAAGGCCAAGAATATTGATCCTTTTACTGCCCCTGTTCAGGCAGTCCTGGACTTCTTAGCAGAGATTTTTCACGCAGGCTCCTCTTCTTCCACAGTCAGAGTTCAATTGGCTGCTATTTCCAATTTTCATGTCGGGATAGCAGATCATAATATTATGTCCCATAGGCTCTGCAGGGCCTTCTTGAAAGGAATTTTCCTACTAAAGCCTCCAATCAGGAATCCTCCTCCTCAGTGGGATCTAAATTTAGTGCTGACATCCTTGATTCTTCCCCCTTGAGCCAGCTGTTTCTTGTTCCCTGAAATTTCTTTCTTGGAAAACGTTATTCCTAGTGGCTATTACATTGGCCAGGAGGGTGTCTGAACTTCATGCTCTTCGGTTCGACCCCTATTTGGTTTTTCACAAAGACAGAGTATCTTTGAGAACTAACCCAACCTTTTTGCCTAAGGTCGCTTCAAAGAACAATTTGAATCAATCCATTGATCTCCTGTATTTTTCCCAAACTATTCAGATAGAGCTGAACAAAAGCTACATTATCTTGATGTCCACCGTCAACTTAGATATTATTTGGACAGAACAAAAAATTTAGAAAATCTGATCAACTTTTTGTTTCCTACGCGGATAATAAAAAGGCCTTCCTGTTTCTAAAGTGACCTTGTCCAGATGGCTTTCTTGGTCATCTCTGAAATTTATCTGCTCAGGGGAAAACAGCTGTGCTCAAAACCTAAAGCACATTCAACTAGGAGCTTAGCTACTTCTACAGCTTTCAAGCTAGACTTCCTTTAGACACTATTTGTGCAGCGCCACTTGGGCCACTCCTCACACTTTTGTTTCCCATTACAAATTGGACTTGGCCTCCAGGGACAGAGCCAGTTTTGGCTCTACAGTCCTCAAGAGTTTGTTCCATTGAGCCACCCAGGATAGAGGTGCTAGGACGCGGTCCCATCAAGCAAGAATGAAGGCGAGATTGACAACTTAACATTAAGAAGTTATGTACCTACCATAACGTTCCATGTTAGTTGTCTTCTCGCCTTCTTTCTTCGACCCTCCCTCCTTCCCCTGGCCTGGACAGACCTTGTTATAAGAAACTGTTATGCTGAAGACCATTCAGACCTGGTCCTTCTTCCATCTGTAAGTTTTCTTTCTTCCTTTGGGAAGTATTTTATGCTTGGTGCTATTGCCCTTTGTCATCAAACGAAATCTGGGTACTTACCGCCTTGCATCATGGGATATGGGGCTGCCTCGAGCTGGTAAAAGTGACTCTCGAGCTTAGCAAGTGCCGAGTCGGAGCCGAGGGATCGGCTCCGAACCCATCAAGCAAGAAAGAAGGCGAGAGAAGACAACTAACATGGAACATTATGGTAGGTACATAACTTCTTATTTTGTTTACTTCAGTTTCAAACCGTTTGAGTTCTAAAAACATACGGGTGGGCCTACCCAGCTCTTTAAGTTTGTTCCTTTTAGTGTGACTAGGATGGGCAGCTGTGGAAATCTAAGTAGTTAGAAAATGTTTCTTTCCTATAAATTGTTGTGGTAAACTTCTTTCTCAAAGTGTCCTTAGCCAGTGTAATGTCCAAATAATCAGTAGAGTTGTTAGAAAATAAATATTAATGAATGAACGGGCCATCCACTTCAAGGTAAAATTTAATTTTAACAAAGACAGAAATAAAAACATGTATTTAGTGTTTTCATCTCTCAAAGGAGACTTCTTCAGAATACAAGAAAAATGCATTGCCTACATCTTTTTATGATGAAATCATTGATTGACCCACCAATCAACATTAAAATTGGTGATATTTATATTAAAAATTTAAAGAAACGGCATGTGTTAAATCCCTGTTGTTATATTAACATTCCGTTTATTTATATTTATTTTCTAACCAGTTATACAGTTTTTATTTTTCGTATAGTTTGACAATCAATAGAGTTGTCATTGGTGTTACTGTAAATTCAAAATATGGCGAAATACTATTCAGGTAGTCTAAAATGACACATTGTGGTGATGTTCTTCATGTTTCAATGTTGCAGTCATTACATTTGGGTAATCTGCTGGCAGGTTGCCCTCCGTCGGCCTTATTAACAAAGTCTTGGGTCCTGCATCGGTTGCTGTCCCTTCTTCCGTGACGTCAGGTCGTCAGGGGTATAAAACATGCAGCTGACGCCATTACATTAGTCTTTCTTGCCGCGCGGTGCCCGAAGCAGAAGCGGTTTACAAGTGCCGGTCGGCCGACTCCTAAAATTTTAGTTTTTGAGTTTCAGAACTGAAGTCTTCTACCTAAAGCTAAGTACCCCATTGGGGAAACTTTTTCTTGCTCCTTACCAATGTCAGTAAAAGTTAACAATTGCATTGCTTGTGAGAAGCCAATACCTCATAAGGATTTTCATTTGTACTGTATTCCTTGCCTAGGCCTTGACCATGATGTACCTTGCTGTCGGTTCTGTGCTTTATTTAATCAACGCACTATTAAACGTCTGTACATTTTTGCTTCTAAATATTTTGGCTCACGCTTTAATTATCCAGAAATGTTGTCGGTTAGCAATCCGACTAATGGAATACCTAAAAAACGCAAAGAAAAAGGTAGAGACAGTTCTTTGAGGTCCAAAACTGCATACAATGCTTCTAAGCCAGTCGCCAGTTCGCCGGTATTCAGTGAGGCACTTTTGCAGACCCTGATACCCGCTACTTCTGATTCGCAGGCCTCTACAGAGACCCATTTGGAGTCCAGCATGCTGGCGAGATGCTTCAGTTATGGAATTTGCGGATGTCTCTACCTTAGATGAGTCTGGAGCTGCTGTGCAGGCATCGGCTTCTGAGGGTGTTTTCAGGCCTACAGACTTGTTAGACTGACACCATCTTCATAACTAAGGCCAAAATCTCGAACAATGTCTAAAAAACCAACGCCTAGGCCAAAGGTGCAAATGCCTAACAAACAAATGAACAAAATGGCTGAAGATTTAATTACTCTGATCAGGGGTAATCAAACCCCCCCCCCCCCCTTCTAAGAGGCCTAGGCAAGACATTGTTTATGAATCTTCAGAACAGGATTCTATTTCTTCTGACTTTTCTAATGAACAGGAATTGTCTATACCTACTTATGAGGATTCTGATGCAGAAGATTCCATTCCTTCTGCTTCTCCCCCTGAGGATATTTCTTTTGGGGAAACTTTACATACCTTAAGGGAACATTTCCACTGGGAAAGTCAGGATTTCTCTGAATCTAAAAAGAGACTTAGGGATTTCCTCCTTCTTCCTCAGCATAGGCTTTTGGCTATACCTCATGTTCTACACATTGTTGATGTTTTTTCAGCATCTAGTATGGCTCCTGATTATCTGCATCCGGCTCCTTGTAAGCCAGACAGATACTATGGGGTTCCTGACTGCCACAAATTCCTTTTCAAAAATCCTGTTGCGGATCCTGAATTCATTTCTCAGGGTCCCAAAGGCATTAAGGCTTCTACTGCTAAAAATCCTACCCCTTCTGATAGGGATTCCCAGGTGCTGGATAGATGGGGTAAAAAGGTTTACACTTCTGCAACCTTGGCAATCAGGGCTTTAAACTGTCAATTTTTATATGCTTAAATATCAACAGCATATCATGGGACTGCTTAAACAGAAAATAATGTTAATTTCTGACTGTGTGGAAAATAAAGATTTACAGGATCTATTGCATTCAGCTGAACAAGTTGGAAAACATACTTTGCAATGTGGTTTTGATTCTTTAGAGGCCTCTTGCAGGGCTGCTGTAACTGGGTCTGTGCTAAGAAGGCATGCTTGGCTCAAAGAGCAATCTCTGCCTGATCATGTTAAAGAAAAATTGTTGGATGCTCCTTTACAACAGGACTGTCTCTTTGGTAATAAGGCTGAAGAAGTTTTAAAAAAGATGGAAGATCAAGCTAAATGTATGCAAACTGTGAAAGATTTCTTACAAGTGCAACCTCCAAGATGTAGTAGGCACTGGCCTACTAAGAACTGGTCCTTTCCAGTTCCTTTGAGAGCCACTCAAACCAAACCCAGACATTCCAAAGGCTGCAGGTTTCAGTCCCAAAGGACTTTCAGAACAAAACAATGGGGTGCCTCCTCTTCCAAATCTGGAAACAGCAAGACACCTCCCTATGGTAAGCAGTCTCAATGACTTCCCTTTATACTTACCAAGCACTTACCATTTAGCCGTCCCTTTGGGGGGAAAACTGTCTCTTCATGCAAGAAACTGGCAACTTATAACCCAGGACAAATGGGTTTTAAATATAGTATCCCAGGGATACAAATTTCATTTCCACACATTGCCAGTTCCAAACATATGGCCAGTCCTGCCCCCAAATCAGTTGGCAGAGGCCCAGAAACAAGTACATTCCGTCATGAGCATGGGGGCTATTCGACCAGTACCAGAAGAGAAAAAGGGACAAGGTTTTTATTCAAAATTTTTCCTGGTACCCAGAAAAGACAAATCATGGCGTCTAGTTCTGGACTTATCTACTCTAAACACCTTTCTGGACATTCCAAAATTCAAGATGCTGACTCTTCAACAGTTACTTCCTATGCTAGGCAAAGATGCCTGGTTGGCAACTCTAGATTTAAGAGGCTTACCTGCATATCCTAATCAGGGAATCTTGCAGAAGATACCTCCGCTTCAAAGCAGGCTACTTGCATTACCAGATGTTCTTTGTGTTTCACTGTTGCAGTCATAACTGTAGGGTGCTCCTGCCGGCAGGCAGCCCGAGGTCGGCCAGAATCCCAAAGTCTGGGTCCGGCGTCGGCTGTATAAGCTAGTATCCTGACGCCAGTACGCCTTGGTACATAGCCCTCAGCCGACGCCATCTTCTCCAGTCTTTCTTGCCGTGCGGTGGAAAGCAGCTCGCAAAACATTGGTTGGCGATTTTCGAATAGCATTCTTGGTTGTTGTCGGTCCGAAGTTGTTACTTCTCTTCTCAAAGCTAAGTACCCCGTTGGGGAATCTTTTTCTTGTTCCTCCGATGTCAGAAAAAGTTAATAATTGTATAGCGTGTGGGAAACAAATACCTCATAAAGATTTCCACTCTTACTGTCTACCTTGCTTAGGCCCTGACCACGACGTTTCTTGTTGTCGGTTCTGTGCCAGGTTCAACTCGTACTATCAAACGCATGCGACTGGGCTTTAAATTATTTTGGCAGACGCTTCAATTACAGAATGTCGGGATACTACCGGAGTTCAAAAGAAGCGCAAAGATAAAGACAGGCCTCCGAGGTCCAAACAGGACTCGTTGCAGCTGGAGCCAGCGTCCGGTTGGCTGTCAGTGAGGCGCTTTTGCAGCCTGTCGCCGGCTTCTGAACCGATGGCGTCACGGACTCCCATGGGGAGCCATCAAGGCCCACTATTTTAACTGCTGCAGGACCTTCGGACGCCGCTCCTTCAGATGGGTCCGGAACCGCTGTGCAGGTACCGGCTTCTGAGGGGTTTTCAGGCCTACTCACATTACTATTTCAAAGGCAAAGGCAAAGACAAAGACTCCTACTAAGTCTAAAGTTTCAGCTCAAGCTGCTTCTGAATCCACTCCCAAGACACAAAAACAATTATTGAGGATGGCTGAAGACTTGCTTACAATGATTAGGGGTTCTCACCCCCCTCTTGAGAAAAGGCCTCGACAGGATGTTACTCTGGATTCTTCTGACCAGGCCTCTGTCTCTTCTGTTTCTTCCTCTGATCAGGACTATTCCTTCCCCCCTTATGAGGATTCGGATGCTGAGGAATCTTTGCCCTCGGCCTCTCCGCCTGAGGATTTTTCTTTTGGGGAAACCTTGCATGAGATGAGGGAACATTTTCATTGGGAAGGACAGGAATATTCTGCTTCCAAAAAGAGGCTTAGAGAATTTCTTCTTCTTCCTCAGCATAGGCCTTTAGCTATCCCTCCTGTTTTGGACATTGTGGATGATGCTTTTTCTGAGGCTAATTTGAATCCTGATTCCATGCCTCCTGCTCCTTCTAAACCTGATAGATTTTGTAGGGTTCCTGACTCTCATTTATTTTTATTTAAAAACCCTTCTGCAGACCCTGAAACTATTTCTCAGGGTTCTAAGGCTGCTAAGGTTGCTACTTCTAAAAACCCTATTCCCTCTGAGAAGGATTCTCGTGCTTTAGACAGGTGGGGCAAAAAGGTATATACTTCTGCTATCCTATCTGTAAGGGCATTAAATTGCCAGTTTCATATGTTTAAATACCAGCAATTTCTTTTGTCTGTTTTAAAGCAAAAGCTTGCTTCCGTACCTGCTTGTGCAGAGGATAAGGAACTTCAGGATGTTTTGCATGCTACTGAACAGGTTAACAAGCATAGCTTACATTGTGGTTTTGATGCCTTGGATGCTTCTTGCAGGGCTGCTGCCTCTGGTACTGTGATTAGGAGACATGCCTGGCTTCGTGAACAAAGTTTGCCTGAACAGGTTAAGGCTAAGTTATTAGATGCCCCTGTTCAACATGATATTCTTTTTGGTTCTAAGGCTGAGGAAGTTATTAAAAAGATGGAAGAAAAGGCAAAGTCCATGCAGACTGTTAAAGATTTCTTGCAGGTTCAGCCTCCTAGATTTTCCAGGAATTGGACCTCTAAAAATTGGTCCTTTCCCACGTCTGATAGGCCTCAAAGGGGAAGATATAGATGCTCCAGAGGTTGTGGTCAAGGCCAGACCTCGTACAGATCTAGACAATGGACTGCTTCTTCACCTAGAAGGGGAGAAGACAGATCCCAGTCTCAAAGAAAACAAACTCAATGACTCTCTCGGTTGGGCTTCAGGACCTCTTTACCTGGACGCCCCTCGGAGGAAAACTGTCTCTTTTTTACAGGAATTGGACTCATATTACCCAGGACAAATGGGTATTGGATGTGATTTTAAAAGGTTACAAGTTCCACTTTCACACTTTGCCAAGGACTCACGGTTGGCCAGATCTGCCAAAACTTCAATGGTCAGAGGCCTTAACTCAAGTGGATGCTCTTCTGGCCATGAGAGCCATAGAGCCTGTTCCACTTTTGGAAATGGGAAAAGGATTTTATTCAAGGCTGTTTCTGGTTCCCAGAAAACAAAACTCTTGGAGACCTATTCTGGACCTTTCTGTGTTAAACACCTTTTTGGAAATTCCAAGGTTCAAGATGCTCACTGTGCAACAGTTACTTCCAATGCTCTCTCAGGACGCCTGGATGGTGACATTGGACTTAAAGGAAGCCTATTTGCATATCCCTATCAGACAAGAACGCAGGAAATTCCTCAGGTTCAAGGCAGGTTCGAGGCACTTTCAATTCTCTGTTCTGCCCTTTGGTTTATCTACTGCGCCCAGAGTCTTCACCAAGTGCCTGGCACCAGTAGTGGCTTACTGCAGACTTCAGGGGATTCAGATTTACCCCTATTTGGACGACTGCCTTATTCAGGCAGACAGCAAAGATCTTCTGCTTCAACGTCTTCTCCTCTTACTGGGATTCTCAGTGAACATAAAAAAGTCACGTTTGATCCCTTCTCAACAAATGGTATTCTTGGGAGCCCTCTTAAACACAACCTTACAAAGGGCCTGCCTCACTCCAGAAAAACAAACTCAGCTGGCTTCTACTTTCAACACCTTGGCAACTCTATCTCAGCTCACTGCAAGGAAATTCCTGCAGGCTCTGGGCTACATGGCTTCCTGCATTCTGTTGATTCCAAACGCAAGGCTTCACATGAGAAAGCTTCAATGGTATCTGAAAAGTGTATGGTCGCAGCATTATCACGATCTGGATATTCTGATTCCTCTGATCCCCTGCCTCCAGAAGGAGTTCCTCTGGTGGTCCAGGGCATGCATTCTGAATGAAGGAAAACCTTTTCGTCTCCCTCAACGTACTCAAATCCTAACCACGGACGCCTCGGATTATGCTTGGGGAGCACACTTTCTAGACAATTGCCAGCAAGGAACCTGGACAAAGGACCATCTTCACTGGCACATCAATCTGAAGGAGATGTTGGCAGTTCAAAATGCCCTTTTGGCCTTCAAGCATCTTTTACAACCAGGGCCTCTGCTAATTGACAGACAACACCACGGTCATGTGGTACATCAACAAGCAGGGGATCTCATTCTTACCCCTTTGCAGACTGGCTATGAGTTTATGGGACACAGCTCTAAATTTGAATCTGCATCTCCAGGCTCAATTCATTCCAGGAAAACAAAATCTTTTAGCAGACAGCCTGAGCAGAAACATTTCAGATCCTCACGAATGGATGCTAGACAACAACTTGTTCAAAAGGATTACTGCAGTTTGGGGATGTCCCCAGATAGATCTGTTTGCATCCCATCTCAATCATCAGCTGCCTCTTGCACCAGGTCCTTCCACAAAACAGCATGGAGAGTGGATGCCCTGTCTTTCAGTTGGAGAAGTCTGTCAGCATATGCCTTCCCTCCTCTTCCTCTACTGCCTCGGGTACTACTGAAGATAAAGTAGGACAAGCCCAAGTTCCTCATCTTGATTGCTCCAAATTGGCCTCGACAGTTTTGGTATCCGACTCTAAAGCTCCTGTTCTCGGGCCTCCTTGGATTCTTCCACTGAACCCTTCGCTTCTGTCCCAGCATCAGGGTCAGTTACTACATTCCAACCTCAAGACCCTTTGCTTGGCAGCTTGGCTCTTCAAAGGAATTTGATTGCCTCTAGTCTTCCCAAACAAGTTTTGGATGTTCTTTTGGAAGCTAGACGGCCTAGCACTAGGAAATCTTATGCCTCTAAATGGAAGAGGTTTTCTATTTGGATGCAGGACCGAGGTTCTGATCCTCAGGTTCCTGATCTCTCCTCTATTTTGCTTTACCTTTCGGAGCTTTTATCTAAGGACTTTCATTTTCTTCCATTAAGATTCATGCTTCTGCTATCTCTGCATTTCAGTTCTGATCCTCCTGTTTTTCACATCCTTTGGTGAAGCAGTTCTTGAGGGGGCTAAGAATTTGGCCTCCAAGGACCCCTCCGTCCCTGCCTGGGATCTTAATTATGTTTTAGAAAAACTTACTTTGCCTCCTTTTGAGCCTGCTGCATCTTCAGATATTAAGTTTCTATCTTGGAAGACTGTTCTTTTGTTAGCTTTGACCTCTGCCAGAAGGGTCTCAGAGTTGCAAGCTCTTATGGCTGTGGAACCTTACCTTATTTTCCATCAGGACAGAGTATCCTTGAGGACCAATCCTACTTTCATGCCTAAGGTGATTTCGAAAGTGGCCTTGAATCAGACAATTCACCTTCCTACTTTCTTTCCAAATCCTCAAAATAAAGGGGAAAGGATTTTGCATTCATTAGATGTGCACAGAGAGTTAAGATTTTACTTGGACAAGACTAAAGATTTCAGAAAGTCTAACCAACTGTTTGTTTCCTTTGCCTCCAGTTCACTTGGAAAACCTATTTCTAAACAAACCATTTCCAAATGGATTGCTTATGGGATCAGATTTTGTTACACTCATCATGGTAAACAGTTTCCTGGAACCATTAGAAGTCATTCAACTAGAGCAGCTGCTACTTCTACAGCTTTTTCTCAGAGGAGTACCTACCAAGGATATCTTGGAAGCTGCCACTTGGAGTTCAGTGCATACTTTTTCCAAGCACTACAATCTCCCTTTGTTTTCTAAGTCCAGGGCAGGCTTTGCCTCTGCTGTCTTGCAGGGTATTCTTGCCTCCCCTTCTTCTATCTAAAGCCTCCTCCCCTTTTACACTGCTTTGGGATTCCACCCTACAGTTATGACTGCAACAGTGAAACACGAAGAACATAGTACAGTTGTGTACACCTACCATAAATGTAGATGTTCGAGTGTCTTCACTGTTGCAGTCGGTCTCCCTCCTGTCCCCTCTTCTTCTCTCTTTTGTGGTGTATTTGTGTTTCCTTGTTGGATTCATTTTTGATTTATTGGGGTATTCTGACATCTAGGGCAAGAAAGGCTGGAGAAGATGGCGTCGGCTGAGGGCTATGTACCAAGGCATACTGACGTCAGGATACTAGCTTATACAGCCGACGCCGGACCCAGACTTTGGGATTCTGGCCGACCTCGGGCTGCCTTCCGGCAGGAGCACCCTACAGTTATGACTGCAACAGTGAAGACACTCGAACATCTACATTTATGGTAGGTGTACACAACTGTACTTTCTCTGCACTGCCCTTTGGCTTATCTACTGCGCCCAGTGTCTTCACAAAGTGCCTGGCACCAGTAATTGCATCTTGCAGGCAAAGAAATATTAAAATATATCCATACCTGGATGATTGCCTAATTCAGGCAGAAAACAGGGGCATTCTTCTAAAACATCTGGCATTTGTAAAAAGGGTTCTAACTTGTCTAGGGTACACTCTAAACAAAAAGAAGTCACAACTGGTACCCTCTCAAAAAATTACATTCCTGGGTGCAAGCTTGAATACAACTGCCCAGATGGCTTTCCTTACGCCAGAAAAGCAAATTAATTTGGTGACTTACTTCAAACAGGTGGCCACAAAAACTCTGCTATCTGGCTATCTGCAAGACAAATTATGCAAGCCTTGGGGTTCATGGCCTCCTGCATTCTTCTAATTCCATATGCAAGACTGCATATGAGGAAACTTCAGTGGTACTTAAAAAGTTTATGGAGTCAACATTGTCACAGCCTGGAAACTGATTCAAATCATACCTTGCCTGCAACTAGAGTTCTATGGTGGGCAGAGGCCTGCCACTAAAACAAGGGACTGTCATTCACACCACCCCCTGCCACCCAAACCCTTACTACAGACGCATCAGACTATGCTTGGGGGGCTCATCTGGCCGGGAAGTGTATTCAGGGCAAATGGAGCCCAAATCAAATGCACCTTCATATCAATCAAACAGAAATGCTAGCTGTACAAAATGTACTGACGGCCTTCAAGGACCTCTTTCATCCAGTACAATTCATGGTAAAGACAGACAACACCACGGTTATGTGGTACATAAGCAGGTGGGTACACACTCCTACCCCCTTTGCAGACTAGCCATGACATTGTGGAACACGGCCTTGACCTATCAAGTACAACTACAAGCTCATTTCCTGCCAGGAAAGCTGAATACTCTGGCAGACGGACTAAGCAGAAATCTCATGGACCCACACGAATGGAAACTGGCACCACGGATTTTCAACATGTTGACACGCAAATGGGGGAGCCCAGACATAGATCTTTTTACCTCACCCCAGAACTATCAGTGGGACAAATTTTGCACAAGAATTCGTCACAAAAAAGCCTGGAAAGTGGATGCTCTGTCTTTCAGCTGGAAAAAACTATCAGTCTATGCCTTTTACCCTCTGCCTCTGCTCTCAAAACTTCTACTAAAAGTCAAAACAGGACAAACCAAAAATTATTTTGATTGCTCCAGACTGGCCTTGCCAACACTGGTATCCACTCCTGCGCAGTGTGTCACACCTTCCACTGTGGCACCTGCCTCAGACACCTTACTTACTGTCTCAGCAGAACAACCAAATTCTGCACACTCTGCTCCAAACTTTGAATCTTGCAGTGTGGCTAATCACCTAAAGTCACCCATAGCATCCCTCAGCAAACCTGTGAGGGATGTAATTTTGGAGGCGAGAAGACCTACTACTAGAAAATCTTATGCTGACAAATGGAAAATATTCTGTGCCTAGAACCAATCTCAAGGGATAAGCACAGCAGTGCCCAATATTCCTCAGGTTTTCCAGTACTTAACTGAGATGCTTCACAAGGGCCTGTCCTTTTCTTCCATAAAAATCCATGCCTCAACCACTTCAGTTTATTACAAGACAGAACCTTCCCTCTACTCTCATCCTCTGCTAAAGCAGTATCTCAGAGGGGCCAAAAACTTAAGACCACCCAGGAGAGCTCCAACCCCTGCTTGGGACCTCAATTTTGTACTGGAGAAGCTCACTCTCCCTCCTTTCTGCTATAAGCTGCTATTGCAGACTTAAAATTTCTCTCCTGGAAAACAGCTTTCCTTTTAGCAATCACTTCAGCTAAAAGGATTTCCGAATTACAGGCTCTTATGGCAGTGGAGCCTTTCATAATTTTTCATGCGGACAGGGTATCTCTCAGGACCAATCCATCCTTCATGCCTAAGGTGGTATCTAGTGTGGCTCTTAATCAGACCATTCATTTGCCAGCTTTCTTTCCCAATCCACAGAACAAGGGGGAACAGATTCTGCATTCATTGGCTGTACACAGACAACTTAGATTTTACTTGAACAGAACTAAATCTCAAAGAAAATCTGAACAACTGCCAGTGGCATTTGCTGCAGGGGGAGAGGGAAAGGCTATTTCAAAGCAAACCATTTCTAAATGTATAAGCCATTGTATTCATTTCTGCTATATGCACCATGGAAAAACTATCGCCAGGGGATCAGATCCCATTCCACCAGGGCTGCATCTAGTTCAACAGCCTTTCTCAGAGGTGTTCCTACCAGGGACATTCTAGAAGCTGCTACCTGGAGCTCAGTTCGTACTTTCACCAAACATTACCATTTACCACTTTTCTCTAAATCCAGAGCTGGCTTTGCCACTGCTGTCCTGCAGGGCCTTATAGCTGGTCCTAATGCTGTATAATTCCCCCCACCCAAACATAGCTTTGTTTATCTACCCAAACGTAATGACTGCAACAGTGAAACACGAAGAACATAGTACAGTTGTGTACACTTACCATAAATGTAGATGTTAGAGTGTATTCACTGTTGCAGTCCTGGTTACCCTCCCTCCAGCCCCCTATTTTTCTCTGGCTATAACTCTACTTTCTTTCACTATGCTTAAAAGCCCTTTTGGTGTATTTGCTTTTGGGATTGGAGGTATTTTTTTTTGTGTTTTTAATTTTATTTGCTCCCCATTTGGGGGGCACCGGACATCTGGGGCAAGAAAAAGTAATGTAATGGCGTCAGCTGCATGTTTTATACCCCTGAAGACCTGACGTCATGGAAGAAGGGACAGCAAACAACGCAGGACCCAAGACTTTGTTAATCAGGCCGACTGAGGGCAGCCTGCCAGCAGATTACCCTAATGTAATGACAGCAACAGTGAATACACTCGAACATCTACATTTATGGTAAGTATACACAACTGTACAGTTCTTGTCCTTCCATATAATAAGTATTTCATCTAAAAACCAGAAATAGCTAATCTAATTAGTGGAAAATACACTATTTAACACATGCCTATCCTCCCAAGAATGAAAGGCCAAGTCCGCAAAGATGGGTGCACAGCTTGCACCCATTGCTACTCCTTTCATTTGTTTGAAATAAACCCCTTCAAAGGTAAAGTAATGGTTGTCCAAAATAAACTCCGCAACTATCATTATAAAATTAGTCTCTCATCCAGCTTGGGTAAGCTTACGGATTGCCTCATGAACTAATCCCTCTTCATGGGGAATAGACGTAAATAAATCCTTAACGTCCATTGAAGCGAAGCAACACGGGTCCATATACCAACCTTGTTCAGTTTTGGATAGCAGATCCCAAGAGTCTTTTAACTAATTAATTAAGGGGTGCTATTGCATTTTTCAACACGCTATCTACAAATACCCCTAATGAATAAGTTGGCTCATTTTGTGCAGAAATAATTACTCTAAATGGGGGTTGGGTCACACATTTGTGGACTTTCTGTATCCGAAACGCTACTGGGATTAATACATTATCTGACTTTAAAAATTCATATAGGTCTTTTGATATGACATTTTGAAAAAGTGGGTCTTCTAGTAGTTGAAATTTCCTGTGTGCAATATGAATCTCGTTTCGTGATGCCTCAAGATAGTTAGTTGTATCATAAAACATTTCAGACATGTTAACGTAGTCCATTTTAGTAAATAAGACTTACCCCCCCCACACTTTTGTCTGGTTTCATCACCCTTAATTCTTCATCTTCCCAAATCATTTTTATAAGGTCCATCTCTTCCTTAGTTATGTTACAGTATTTATTCTTTCTTATTTTCAGTACTTAGTGAAGAATAAATGTTTGTTGAACAAGCCCCTTCAAATGTTGAAATTAGTGGGTGCAGGGGAAGGGTTGAAGCAACTCTGCTTTCTTAAACTTGACCCAGAGTTTTTTTCTTATCTAATGTTTGTCCGTTAAAATACTTCGAGGTTTAACCTTCTAGTAAAGAACTTTAATTCCATGATAACATCTACCACATTTAAACTATGTGAAGGCACAAACTTAAAAGCCTTTTTCAAACAGAGAAAAAAGTTCTCGTCTATAATTAAATCTGTATAGTTAAAAATATTAAAACCTCTGTAGGACAGTACCCTGCCCTAACTACGAACAATTTCCTCAGAATGATTCCCCCCAGTCTCCTCTTGAGAGTCTGATTGTTGAACCTGATACCCCTCCCCCCACCTGTCCCCCCTCTTGGGGTGCAGGTTTTGGAAAAAAAAAACAAAAAAAAAACTTATCTATTTCTGTTTTCTATCCTTTCTGATCTCCTTTTGGGGGGGGGGGGTAATTCCTATCATAATCATCCGGTTCACCCTCCCATGAATTCCCCCGTTCTGTAACAATACTGATTGTTGTATTCTGATTCATTCTGGTTTCTATTTTCTCTCCTTCTACCTTCATGCACATCTTAATAGGCATTAGGTAAAGGGTAAGCAGTTTATTACAATACTCTGCGTCATCCCTAGCCATCTTTTTCTTTTTCCTTTCCACATTTCCCTTAACATAATTTTTTACTTTTTTAAAAATATTATTGTACTTACTGTCAAATAAAAAATTTCTAAATCTTATCATTCACTGTGGTTAATTCATCCAAGTACTTGTTTAATATTAATAATAAATAACACGAGTTCACATCCAAATCTATCAAACATATTCAAAAGTTCATTTGTTTCCAAACTTCCAGCTTTTAACCCATTTGGAAACTTGGAAAGTCTGAGTCCCTTTGGAACATGCTTATTCTTAATGCTTTCACCTAAATATAAATTGTCACATTGCAAGCCCCTGACTTTAAATAACTTCACCTAAATATAAATTGTCACATTGCAAGCCCCTGACTTTAAATAACTTGTTTTCTAGTTCATAAAATCTGTGTTGAAAAGTTTGGGGCACTTCCATGATGTTCATCGTGTTTCACTGTTGCAGTCATTACACTTGGGTTATCCTGCTCGCAGGTTACCCGCAGTTGGCCTGAATTCCAAAGTCTAGGTCTGGCGTCGATTGCTGTCGCCTCTTCCCTGGCATCAGTGCACCAGGGGTATAAAAGATGCAGCCAACGCCATTTTCTCCATCTTTCTTGCCGCGCGGTGCCTGAAGCAAAAGCAGTTCGCAAGCGCCGGTCGGCCGACTCCTCTGAGATTTTCGAAATTGAATTTCAGATCCAAAGTCTTCTATAAAGCTAAGTACCCCATTGGGGAAACTTTTTTCTTGCTCCAGACCGATGTTAGAAAAAGTTGACAATTGTATTTCTTGTGGGAAGCAAATACCTCATAAGGATTTCCATTCTTACTGTATTCCTTGCCTAGGCCCTGATCACGACGTTGCTAGTTGTCGGTTTTGTGCTAGATTTAACCAACGCACTATTAAGCATCGGTACAATTTTGCTTTTCATTACTTTGGCCGAAGGTTTAACTATATAATGCCGTCGGACCAACTGACGACTGGAATTCATAAAAAGCGCAAGGAAAAAGAAAAGGACAGGCATCCGAGGTCCAAAACAGACAACGAAGCCTCTTCTAAGCCAGTCGCCGGTTCTCAGTGAGGCGCTTTCGCAGCCCTTGACACCCGCTACCTCAGAGCCACAGGCCACCTCCGACTCCCACGTGGAGACAACTAGGCCTCTGGATACTCAAGGTATTGGGCCTTCGGAAACTAATCCCTCAGATGGGTCCGGAGCCGCTGAGCAGGCATCGGCTTCTGAGGGTGTTTTCAGACCTACACAGCTTTATATCAAGCCAACTTCAGCATCCAAGACAAAGTCTAAAGCAGTTTTAAAGACAAGGAAACAAGTACAGCATTCTCCAGGACAGACTTCTATGCCTAAGAAACAGATGCTCAAAATGGCCGAAGACCTATTTACTTTGATCAGGGGTTCCCATCCCCCCTCAGGTTTCCATTTCCTCTGACTCCTCTTCAGAACAGGGATACTCTATTCCTCCCTATGAGGATTCTGATGCTGAAGAATCTATTCCTTCAGCTTCTACTCCTGAGGATTACTCATTTGGGGAAACTCTGCATACCATGAGGGAGCATTTCCACTGGGAGAGCCAGGATTATTCAGATTCTAAGCTTCTACCTCAGCACAGACCTCTTGCTATGCCACCTGTTCCAGACATTGTAGATGATGTATTTTCAGAGTCCGGCCTGTCTCCTGACTCTTTACCTCCTGCACCTGTTAAGCCAGACAGATACTACAGGGTTCCAGATTCTCATACATTTCTATATAAAAACCCTGCTGCTGACCCAGAAACTATTTCTCAGGGTCCCAAAGGGGTCAAGGCTGCTACTGCAAAAAACCCTGTCTCCTCAAATAGAGATTCTAGGGCACTGGACAGATGGGGGAAAAAAGTTTACACTTCTGCTACCTTGGCTGTAAGGGCTTTAAATTGTCAGTTTCATATGCTTAAATATCAGCAATACTTAATGTCTCTGTTAAAATAGAAAATGTTGACAAATTCTGAATGTTCTGAGAACAAGGAATTGCAGGATTTATTGCATGCAGCTGAACAAGTGGGAAAACATACTTTGCAATGTGGTTATGATTCACTGGAGGCCTCTTGCAGGGCCGCTGTAGCAGGTTCTGTTATTAGAAGGCATGCTTGGTTAAAGGAACAGACTCTGCCTGATCATGTTAAAGCAAAATTATCGGATGCTCCATTACAGCATGATACTTTGTTTGGTGTTAAGGCAGAAGAGGTATTAAAGAAAATGGAGGATAAAGCGAAATCTATGCAGACAGTGAAAGATTTTTTACAGGTACAGCCACCCAGATTTAGCAGGAACTGGCCTTCTAAAAATTGGTCCTTTCCCGTGTCAGACAGGCCACAAAGAGGCAGATACAGACGCCCTAGAGGCAGACAACAGCCCCAGGGCTCATACACGCCCAAACAATGGGGTGCTTCTGCCTCCAAAAGCATAGAAGACAAAGCACAGACATATCGGAAACAGTCCCAATGACTTCCCTCTGCCAGTGCCAAGCATTTATCTTTTGGCAGCACCCTTAGGGGGAAAACTAGCACTTTTTTCACAAAATTGGCACACTATCACCCAGGACAAATGGGTCCTAAATATAATCTCTCAGGGCTACAGGTTCCACTTTCACACCCTTCCAAAGGTAAAAGGTGTGCCAGACCTGCCACACAATCGGTGGGCAGAGGCACAAAAACAAGTTTCATCTCTCATTGACATGAGGGCTATTCAGCCAGTGCCACAACAAGAGCAGGGACAAGGATTTTACTTGAGACTTTTCTTAGTACCAAGAAAGGACAAAGCATGGAGACCAATTCTGGACCTGTCTATTCTAAATACTTTTCTGGACGTTCCGAAATTCAAAATGTTGACTCTGCAGCAGCTTCTGCCCATGCTGGGCAAGAAGGCTTGGCTAGTTACTTTGGACCTCAAGGAGGCATACCTGCATTTCCCAATCAGACAATCTTGCAGAGGATACCTCAGATTTATAGCGGGGTCAATTCATTACCAATTCTCTGCACTGCCCTTTGGCTTATCTACTGCTCCCAGGGTCTTCACAAAATGCCTGGCACCAGTAATTGCATTTTGCAGACAAAGAGGAATTCATATATATCCCTGCTTAGACGACTGCCTTATTTAAGCAGAGACCAAAGACATTCTACTAAAGCATCTGGCGTTTGTAAAAAGATTACTAATTTGCCTAGGGTACACAGTAAAAAAATCAAAACTAGTACTCTCTCAAGAGATAACATTCCTGGGTGCAAGCTTAAATACAACTGCCCAGATGGCTTATCTCACGCAAGACAAACAAGGACAACTGACTTCTTACTTCGAAAGCATGGCATCAAAGACCCAGTTATCTGCAAGAAAAATTCTGCAGGCTCTGGGCTTCATGGCATGCTGCATTCTACTAATTCCATATGCAGTGCTGCATATGAGGTAAGTACAATGGTATCTAAAACGTGTTTGGACTCAACATTGCCACAGCCTGGAAACAATATCTGTTATTCCCTGCCTGTAACAGGAGTTTCGATGGTGGGCCCTGGCCTGTCACCACAACAAGGGACAGCCTTTCACCTTATCCACAGCCAGGCAGACAATAATAACAGATGCATCGGATTATGCCTGGGGGGCACACATGGCAGGAAAATGTATTTAGGGCACATGGCCCCCAAACCAAAGGCATCTTCACATCAATCAAAAAGAGATGCTAGCTGTACAAAATGCCCTGACAGCCTTCAAGGACTTACTTCATTTAGGGCAGCTGCTGATAAAGACTGACAACACCACAGTTGTGTGGTACATAAACAAGCAGTGGGGCACACATTCCTATCCCCTCTGCAGACAAGCCATGATTTTGTAGAACACAGCATTGACCTACCAAGTACACCTGCAAGCACAATTCCTGCCAGGAAAAACAAATGCTCTGGCAGACAAACTAAGTAGAAACCTCTTGGATCCTCATGAGTGGAAACTAGATCCACAAATCTTCAGCAGGATAACAAAGAAATGGGGATGCCCAGACATAGATCTTTTTGCCTCCCCTCACAACTGCCAACTTCAGAGATTCTGCACAAGGACTTATCACAAACAAGCATGGAAAGTGGATGCCTTGTCATTCAGCTGGAACAACCTTACAGTATATGCCTTTCCTCCACTGCCTCTCCTCCCCAAGGTACTCCTAAAGGTCAGACAAGAGAAGCCACAAATGATGCTAATTGCCTCAGATTGGCCACACCAACACTGGTACCCAATCCTAAAGAGCTTGTCCCAAGGCCCAGCCTGGACATTGCCTCAAATTCCTCATTTACTGACCCAGCAAAACAATCAGATCCTGCACAGCCAACTCAGAACCCTAAATCTAGCTGCATGACGGATAGTGTAACCATTCAGAATACACCTCTCTCTAAAGCGGTTATGGGTGTTATTTTGGAGGCCAGGAGGCCCAGCACCAGAAAATCTTATACAGAAAAATGGAAGAGATTCTGTGCTTGGAACCAGGCACAAGGAATTGACACGCTTGTTCCAAATATTCCTCAGATTTCACAATATCTGACTGAGATACTGGACAAAGACCTATCCTTCTCATCAGTTAAGATCCATGCCTCTGCCATTTTAGCTCATTACAATACAGACCCACCTATTTTTTCACATCCATTGCTTAGGCAGTTCCTCAGGGGGGCCAAAAACATAAGACATCCAAGGAGAGCACCAATACCTGCATGGGACCTCAGTTTTGTCTTGGAAAAACTCACACTGCCTCCTTTCGAGCTAGCCAATACAGCTGAGATAAAATACTTATCATGGAAAACAGCTCTGCTCCTAGCGATAACTTCAGCAAGAAGAGTCTCAGAGTTACAGGCATTAATGGCTGTGGAACCTTTTTGTTATCTTCCATCCGGACAGGGTTTCTCTAAGGGCAAACCCAACATTTATGCCTAAGGTAGTGTCCAGTGTGGCTCTTAACCAAACCATTCATTTGCCTACTTTTTTCCCAAACCCACAGAATGCAGGGGAGAGACTTCTGCATTCTTTGGACATACATAGACAGCTATGCTTCCACTTGGACAAAACTAAAGCTTTTAGAAAGACTGAGCAACTTTCAGTGGCATATGCTGCAGGATCACAAGGAAAGGCCATCTCAAAGCAGACTGTTTCAAAATGGATAGGACACTGCATTCGTTTCTGCTATTCATAGCATGGCAAGTCAGTGCCTAAGGGCATTAGACCACATTCTACCAGGGCAGCAGCCACCTCAGCAGCCTTCCTCAGAGGAGTACCAAACAAGGATGTTTTGGAGGCTGCAACTTGGTCTTCAGTGCACACTTTTACTAATCACTACCACTTACCTCTTTACTCTAAATCCAGAGCAGTCTTTGCCACTGCAGTTCTTTGCCACTGCAGTTCTGCAGGGCCCTATAGCCACTCCTAATTCTATTTAGACCCAGCCGCCCAACCTCAGCTTTGGGATTCAACCCAAGTGTAATGACTGCAACAGTGAAACACGATGAACATAGTACAGTTGTGTACCTACCATAAATGTAGATGGTCAAGTGTATTCACTGTTGCAGTCCAGGTTACCCATCCACCATCCCCCTTTTTTTTGCTGGGACTTATCTGTACTTCTCTATCCTATACAACCTATGTGGTGTATTTGCTTGTAGATGAAGGTATTGTTTATTTTAGTGCATGCTTTTATAAGCAATGTTTTTTAGCGTACCCTTTTGGGGGCACCTGACATCTGGGGCAAGAAAAACTGAAGAAAATGGCGTCTGCTGCATCTTTTATACCCTTGGCGCACTGACGTCAGGGAAGAGGCGACAGCAACCGATGCCGGACCAGGACTTTGGAATTCAGGCCAACTGCGCATAGCCTGCCAGCAGGATAACCCAAGTGTAATGACTGCAGTTGTGAATACACTCTAACATCTACATTTATGGTAGGTACACAACTGTACTTCCTTGCTTGTTGTTCCATTGTTGGTGAAGCATGTTTCAGCATTAATCCATTGCTGGAAATTCAACTTGCCCCTGTTAATGCCTTCCAAATTGCCACCGTGTTCTGCTGCACCGTTATTACCCTCATTCCTACTTCCTGTTTCAGAACCTCAGTCTGAAAAGTGCCCCCTGATTGGTTAGAGCTCCAGGGACTAGTTTATATAGCGGTCTGTGGAAGATGTGGGCAGTACTATGTAGGTAAAACGGAGAGACAACTAAAGAAGAGAATATACGAACGTTTGTACACAATACTGAAGGCAAATACCAACAATGTACTGTTCAGACATTCCATCGAATGCCCCAACTATGCTGGGTTTAAATTTGGCATTTTAGAGGTTTTACCTGTTGACCATAGAGGGGGATGGTGGAAACTATTGCTAGGAATCAAAGTATTCCAATGGCAAGTAAGATTAAATGCTGCCCAACCCCCAGATTTAAAAGAGAACATTTTCATACTCCCTATTGAGCATTAGAACTGTGATTTTTCAAGTTTAGTTAGAGCAGGCATTAGGGGCTAATCGAGTATTTATTCAAGAAGTAAGGGTGTGGTACATTTCTCTTTGATTCCCTGACATGGTTTTAACATTTATTGTTTGAAACTGAGCCTTATATGCTCACATCTGTATTTTTAGCAGTCGCATATAAGTATGAAGTTTTATTAATGGTATATGTGTAAACCTTATATTTTAGACTGTATTCAGTATACAAATTAACATACATTTTTATTTTTCAATAGGTGTGTGTATGTATATGTAATTCTAGTGGCATGAGACGCAGGCATTGTTTTGGGTATATAAAAGTAATATGAAAGTCTTATTTTAAAGTTTTTATAGTAGCATATATCTTTAAAAGTTGATTTGATTAATATTAGTTAATTGGGTAGGGTTTATAAGGAAGTTATAGTTATACTATGTTTGATGTTCATCATGCATACAGCTGCAGTCATAACAGATGGGTTATCCTGCCATCAGGCGGGTCCTCGGTTGGCCGAATTCCAAAGTCTAGGTCCGGCGTCGGTTGTCGTCGCTTCTTCCCTGACGTCAGTGCGGCAGGGGTATAAAAGAACAAGCCGACACCATCTTCTGCAGTCTTTCTTGCCGCGCGGTGCCCGAAGCAGAAGCAGTTCGCAAGTGCCGGTCGGCCAGCTCCTGAGATTTACGAAAATATTTCAGCCGAAGTCTTCTTGAAAGCTAAGTACCCCGTTGGGGAAACTTTTCTTGCCTTAGACCGATGTCAGACAAAGTTAATAATTGCATTTCATGTGGGAAGCAAATACCGCATAAGGATTTCCATTCCTTCTGTATTCCTTGCTTAGGCCCAGACCACGACGTCTCGGCCTGCCGTTTTTGTGCTAGATTCAACAAACGCAGTATTAAGCGTCGGGCGGAGTTTGCCCACCACTATTTTGGTAAAAAATGTAATTACTTTATGTCGTCGGATACTCCGACTCCAGTTTTGAGTAAAAGACGCAAAGATAAGGACCGACATACGAGGTCCCCGACTTCTACCGACACCACGCTAAAGCAGACTACCAGTGCTCCGGTTCTCAGCGAGGCTCCTATGCAGCCCCTGAGTACCGATGACGCTTCATTACCGGTGTCTTCTGTGCCCGAGGTCGCAGTGCCCTCGGCCCCCATTCTGACTACAGATACAGACACCACTCTTGGCGGGGAAACTCAGTTTAGACAGGCCTGCAACTTCTCAAGGTGTCTTCAGGCCTTCCTCCTTTTCTATTAAGGCTTTCACAAAATCTAAAGCAGCCATGAAAACTAAAACACAAGGACCACAGACCCCATCTCAAGACCCCATGCCTAAAAAACAGATGCTCAAAATGGCTGAGGATTTGATTACTCTTATCAGGGGTTCTCAACCCCCCTCGGACAAAAGGCCCAGATTGGAGGAAGACTCCCCTTCCTCAGATCAAGCCTGTATTACCTCAGAACATTCTGAGGACCAGGAATATTCATATTCCCCTTTTGAAGACTCTGTGATGCTGAGGAGTCCATTCCCTCAGTCTCCCCCCCCCCCTGAGGACTATTCTTTTGGGGAAACCCTACATACCTTGAGGGAACACTTTCACTGTGAAGGCCAGGATTACTCAGATTCCAAGAAAAGGCTGAGGGATTTTCTCTTGCTTCCCCAGCACAGGCCTCTGGCTATTTATTTATTTATTTTTATTTTACATTTGTTGACCGGGCTAGTCCAGCTGGATAATTTCCATTTTCAGTCTCCATAGATTAAAATAAGGTTATAGAGATTAAACAATTACAATAAATGTGAGAAACTCAAACAGTGGGCAACAATGCATACATATTAGTTTAGATAAAGTTATACAAAACATAAATTACTATGGCATAAATTGTTTACAGTACTATTGTGTGAGAATAGGGTAATTACTCATTTTAAAATGTATAACAGACAAATATATATTTTAGAGCAATAGAAATAGTACAGTCATACAGTTGTAATGTAATTTGTGTTGACAGAGAAAGATAGTTTTGAGAATAGAAATTCTGATAGTAAAAAGTATAAAATAGATTATTAAAACAACAGCAAGCAAGATGTATATATATAAACAACAAAGACTATCAGTGAGTCCCAGCTCTACCTTCCAATAAAATTTATTTGAAGAGAGTTTTTTTCTCTCTAGCTTCGGCCAACAGCCTTTACAGAGTAAAACAGTAAAACTCATAAAACACTTGCAATATATACAAAAAACAAGTAATCAAATAAACATGTTGTAAATGAAGTGAATAAAATAAATGGCAAAATTTTTGATACAAAAGGCAAATATACATGTATGAGCAAAGGTGTTGTGTATGTCATATTCTGTGATTGTAACAAATACTATATTGGAGAAACAAAAAGAATGCTAGCAGATAGGATAAAAGAACATATTAGAGATGTTAAAAATAATAAAATTACTAGTCCTATTGCTGAGCATTTTAACTCAGTACACCATGGAAATATTGAGAATATAAAAGTGTCTGTTCTGGAACATGTTCCATTATATTATAATGATGTTGATAGGCAAAAAAATATGTTAAGACAAAAGGAATGCATTTTGATTATGAAATTTGGGACTTTGCATCCACATGGAATGAACAGAGAATGTAACTGGCAATGTCTTGTTTAAGACTATGACTTTAAATATATTCAAGCTATGTGATTTGATAGTTTAATTATGTAATTGATTGATTACTTGTTTTTTGTATATATTGCAAGTGTTTTATGAGTTTTACTGTTTTACTCTGTAAAGGCTGTTGGCGGACTCACTGATAGTCTTTGTTGTTTATATATAAAATAGATTAGTCTGGGTTGGTACAAGAGCAAAGCCAGAAGTTGGTCAGATGTAAAAAAAGTTGTTTTTTAAAAAGATGTAAGGAGCCAAGAGCAGTAATGTGTGAGGGGAGGTGTGAGCTATCCCTCCTGTCTTAGATATATTAGATGATGTGTGTACACAGAAGCCAGCCTCAACTCAGATTATTTACCTCCAGCTCCTGTTAAACCTGACAGGTATTACCGGGTTCCAGATTCACACCAGTTCCCATACAAAAGCCATGCTGCTGACCCAGAAACTATTTCACAGGGTCCCAAGGGAATTAAGGCCTCTACTGCTAAAAACCCTTTACCTTCAGAGAGAGATTCCAGAGCATTAGAAAGGTGGGGGAAAAAGGTGTACACCTCGGCCACTTTAACCATGGGGGCATTAAACTCTCAGTTCCATATGTTAAAGTATCAACAGTTTTTGTTATCTCAGTTGAAAAGCAAAATGACACAACCTGAGCAACCGGATTTAAAGGAGTTGCAGGATTTGTTGCATAGTGCAGAGCAAGTGGGTAAACATACCTTGCAATGTGGTTTTAATGCTTTAGAGGCCTCATGTAGAGCTGCTGTTACAGGGTCTGTCATACGTAGACATGCTTGGCTGAAAGAGCAAACCTTACCAGATCATGTCAAAGCTAAATTACTAGATGCACCTCTTCAAAAAGATGTATTGTTTGGTGTTAAAGCTGAGGAGGTACTAAAGAAAATGGAGGAAAAGGCAAAATCAATGCAAACAGTGAAAGATTTCCTACAGGTACAACCTCCACGTTTCAGTAGAAACTGGCCTTCAAAAAATTGGTCCTTTCCAGCCACAGACAGACCTCAAAGAGGTAGATACAGGCGCCCGAGGGGTAGAGGGCAATCTCAAGGATCATTCAGAGCCAGACAATGGCAAGCACCTGCCCCAAGAGGTGGAGAAGATAGATCACAGTCATTCAGAAAGCAGACACAATGACTTTCCCCTTTGCATGCCAAGCAAAGCTTTAATGGCAGCACCTTTAGGCAGAAAACTGGCATTATTTTCAAAAAAATTGGCATATTGTCACAAAAGACAAATGGATCCTGGACATTATAGACAGAGGCTACAGTTTCCACTGTCACACCCTTCCAAAAATGAGAGGCATGCCAAACCTGCCACAAAATCAAAGGGCAGAGGCACAAAACCAAATTTCAGCTCTCATGGACATGAAAGCTATTCAAGAGGTACCTGCAAAAGAACAAGGTCAAGGTTTTTATTCCAGACTATTCCTGGTACCAAGGAAGGACAAAGATCGGAGACCTATTTTAGACCTATCCATCCTAAACACATATTTACTCGTACCAAAATTCAAGATGCTCACATTACAGCAGCTTCTTCCCATGCTGGGCAAGGAGTCTTGGCTGGTAACATTGGACCTCAAGGAGGCATACCTGCATGTCCCTATCAGACAAGATTGCAGAAGATACCTCAGATTTCTTGCAGGTTCAACCCATTATTAATTCTCTGCATTGCCCTTTGGCTTATCTACTGCCCAGAGTGTTTCTGAAATGCCTGGCATCAGTAATTGCCTTCTGCAGACTTCAAGGGATACAAATATACCCATATCTGGACGACTGCCTGATCCAAGCGGACAGCAAGCACATACTTCTGAAACACCTGGCGTTTGTAATAAAACTGTTGAACTTTCTGGGATACACAGTCAACAAAAAGAAATCAAAACTAATACCCTCTCAAACAATAAATTTCCTGGGTGCCAGCTTGAATACAAACACCCAGATGGCCTACCTCACGCCAGAGAAGCAGGGGCAACTATCTCAATACTTCAGCAAAATGGCAACTTTCACCAGGCTGACTGCAAGGAAAGTCCTGCAGGCTCTGGGATTCATGGCATCTTGCATCCTGCTGATCCCATGTGCAAAGCTGCATATGAGGAAACTTCAGTGGTACCTAAAAAACTTATGGTCTCAACACAGCCACAGTTTGGAAACAATAATACCACTAATTCCATGTCTGCAAAAGGATTTTCTGTGGTGGGCTCAAGCATGTCAAACAAACACAGGTCTTCCATTCAGCAAGCCTCAAGCAAATCAAGTCATCACAACCGACGCCTCGGACTACGCCTGGGGGGCGCACATGACAGATCAGTGCATTCAGGGTAAATGGTCCCAAAAAGAAAAGCACCTACACATCAATCAAAAGGAAATGCTAGCAGTAATAAATGCTATTATGGCTTTCAAAGACCTACTGCATCCAGGCCAGCTATTAATAAGGACAGACAACACCACAGTAATGTGGTACATAAACAAACAGGGAGGAACCCATTTATACCCCCTATGCAGGCTAGCCATGTCTCTTTGGAACATGGCTCTGGAATTACAAATCGAACTTCAAGCACAGTACCTGCCAGGCAAGGAAACCACACTGGCAGATAACCTAAGCAGAAATATGACAGATCCATACGAATGGAAGTTTTATCCTCAAGTTTTTACAAAGATAATTCAAGCATGGGGAAGGCCAGCCATAGATCTCTTTGCCTCCCACAGAAATCACCAATTGGCAAAATTCTGCTCAAGGACCTTTCATCCACAGGCCTGGAAAGTGGACGCACTCTCTCTCAGTTGAACAACAATGACAGTTTATGCCTTTCCACCTCTTCCTCTGCTGCCCAAAGGTCTATTAAAAACCAGAGCAGACAGACCAAAGATGATCCTCATTGCTCCAGACTGGCCAAGACAACACTGGTACTCACTCCTGAGGAGCCTGACGCATTCCCCACCATGGATCCTGCCTCTAATGCGTCTTCTACTGACTCAGCACAACTTCAAAACTCTTCACAGTCAGCTGAAAACACTCAATCTAGCCGCATGGAAGATTCCTTAAAATCACAACAGACCCTAGTCTCCAAGGAGGTGCAGGATGTCATTTTGGAGGCTAGAAGACCTTGTACTAGAAAAGCCTACTCTGCAAAATGGAAATGGTTTTGTGCCTGGAATGAGAAAAAGGGCCAGAATCCTGGAATACTGAATTTACCTCAAATATTTCGGTACCTAGCTGAGATGCTAAGCAGTGGGCTTTCATTCTCCTCCATCAAAATCCATGCCTCAGCCATTTCTGCAGAATACAACACTGATCCTCCTTTATTCTCTCACCCCCTATTAAGACAGTTCCTCAGAGGGGCTAAGAATATAAAACCCCCAAGGAAACAACCAGTACCTGCTTGGGACCTCAATTTCATTCTAGAAAAACTGACCTTGCCTCCTTTTGAGCCAGCTGCTTCAACAGAACTGCAATATTTGTCCTGGAAAACAGCCTTCCTGCTGGCTATCACCTCAGCTCGCAGGGTTTCGGAACTACAAGCCCTCATGGCTGTGCAGCCTTTCATCATTTTCCATCAGGACAGAGTTTCCTTACGAACCAATCCTTCCTTTATGCCAAAGGTAGTATCCAGGGTAGCCTTGAATCAGGCTATCCACTTACCTATCTTTTACCCTAATCCTCAAAACAAAGGGGAGAGACTACTACATTCCTTGGACATTCACAGACCACTACATTATTATTTGGACAGAACAAAGCCTTTCAGAAAATCAGAGCAACTCTGTGTCCTATGCCACAGGAGCTCAAGGGAAGCCTATTTCCAAACAGACAATCTCAAAATGGATAGCCCACTGCATACGCTTTTGTTACTCTTTTCATGGTAAATCTGTACCTGTAGGCATCAGATCTCACTCCACAAGGGCCACAGCGCTACCTCTGCAGCTTTCCTCGGGGGTTTCTACCAAAGATATTTTGGAAGCTGCCACTTGGAGTTCTGTACATACTTTCTCCAAGCACTATTACCTACCATTATACTCCAAATCTAGAGCAGGCTTTGTCACTGCAGTCTTGCAGGGCATCCTGGCTCCTCCTAGTTCCACCTAGTGCCTACCACCCCTTTTTTAGCTTTGGGATTCTACCCATATGTTATGACTGCAGCTGTATGCACGATGAACATAGTACAGTTTTGTACCTACCATAAATGTAGATGTTCGAGTGCCAATACAGCTGCAGTCCAGGTTTCCCTCCTTCCCCTCTTGGGACAGGCCTAATGGCTAACACCTCCTCATACAACCTGATTGGGGTATTCTTTTATGGTGTATTTGCTTGCAACTACTGTTTTTTGATTATATTGCATTGCATTATTACATAAATTTATGTATTGCCTTCCTTCTGGGGGCACCTGACATCTGGGGCAAGAAAAACTGAAGAAAATGGCATCGGCTGGTTCTTTTATACCCCTGTCACACTGACGTCAGGGAAGAAGTGACGACATCTGACGCCGGACCTAGACTTTGGAATTCAGCCGGCCGAGGACCCGCCTGATGGCAGGAAAACCCATCTGTTATGACTGCAGCTGTATTGGCACTCAAACATCTACATTTATGGTAGGTACAAAACTGTACTTTAGCCTGCACTTCAGAGAAGTAGATACCAAACAGGAGAGGTCCCAGGACTGAACCCTGTGGTACTCCACTTGTCACTGGTTTGAGGTCAGATTTGGAGTCTGCAACTTTTACAGTGTGGGTTCTGTCAGTGAGCCAGTTGGCAACCCATCTTGTGACATAGGGATTTATACCTAGATGTTCTTCGTGTTTCACTGTTGCAGTCATTACATTTGGGTAATCTGCTGGCAGGTTGCCCTCAGTCGGCCTGAATTCCAAAGTCTTGGGTCCTGTGTTCGGTTGCTGTCTTCTCTTCCGTGACTTCAGGTCGTCAGTGATATAAAACATGCAGCCGACGCCATTTTCTTTAGTCTTTCTTGCCGCGCGGTTCCCAAAGCAGAAGCATTTTGCAAGTGCCGGTCGGTCGACTACTGAAATATTCGAGTTTGAGTTTCAGAACCGAAGTCTTCACTAAAGCTAAGTACCCCATTGGGGAAATTTTTTTCTTGATTTTTACCGATCAGAAAAAGTTAATAATTGTATTACTTGTGGGAAGCAAATACCTCATAAGGATTTCCATTTATACTGTATTCCTTGCCTAGGCCCTGATCACAGCATGCCTGGCTGTCTGTTTTGTGCTAGATTTAACCAACGCACCATTAAGCATCTGTATATTTTTGCATCAAAGTATTTCGGAAACAGATTTAACTACCCACAAATGTCGTCGGATAGCAATCCGACTACCGGAGTTCATAAAAAAAAGCAAAGAAAAGGACAGAGAAAGGCAGTCGAGATCCAAAACCAACGACGAAGCTTCTCCTAAGCCATTCGCCGGTTCACCGGTACTCAGTGAGGCGCCTTCGCAGCCCCTGATACCCGCTACCTTCGAGTCGCAGGCCTCTACCGTCACCCATGTGGAGTCCGGCATGCCGCAAGATACTAAAGGTATTGGACTGACAGATGCATCTCCCTCGGATGGGTCCGGAGCCGCTGAGCAGGCACCGGCTTCTGAGGGTGTATTCAGACCTCAACATTTGTACATCAAACCGACTTCCGCTGCAAAACCAAAGACAAAAGCAACTTGTAAACCTAAAAAAATGACACATGAGCCACGTGCTCAGGCCGCTATGCATAAAAAAGATGATCAAAATGGCTGAAGACCTTATTACCTTGATCAGGGGTACCCATCCCCCCCCCAGATAAGAGGCCTAGGCGAGACACTGATTATGAATCTTCAGATCAGGTTTCTGTTTCTTCTGATTCCTCTTCTGATCAGGAATTATCTTTTCCTCCCTATGAGGATTCTGATGCTGATGAGTCTATTCCAGTTGCATCTCCTCCTGAGGATTATTCATTTGGAGAAACCTTGCATACTTTGAGGGAGCATTTTCACTGGGAGAGTCAAGACTTCTCAGAATCAAAAAAGAGGCTCAGGGATTTCCTTCTCCCTCAGCACAAGCCTTTAGCCATTCCCCCTGTTTTAGACATTGTGGATGATGTGTTTTCAGTGTCATGCTTGACCCCTGACTCCTTACCTCCGGCTCTCAGTAAGCCTGACAGATATTACAGGGTCCCCAACTCACATAAATTTTTATTTAGAAACCCTGCTGCTGATCCTGAAACTATTTCACAGGGTCCAAAGGGAGTTAAGGCCTCAACAGCAAAAAACCCTACCCCCTCTGACTGAAATTCTAGGGCACTGGACAGATGGGTAAAAAAGGTTTATACATCTGCAACTCTGGCAATCAGGGCCTTAAATTGTCAGTTTCATATGCTTAAGTACCAACAACATGTTATGGGATTGCTGAAACAGAAAATGATGATTTCAGAATGTGCAGAAAATGAAGAATTGCAGGAATTATTGCATGCAGCTGAACAAGTTGGAAAGCATACTTTGCAATGTGGTTTTGATTCTTTAAAGGCCTCCTGCAGGGCCGCAGTTACTGGATCTGTGATTAGGAGGCATGCCTGGTTAAAGGAACAAAATTTGCCTGATCATGTTAAAGCTAAATTGCTAGATGTGCCTTTACAGCTTGATTCTCTGTTTGGTATTAAGGCAGAAGAGGTTTTAAAGGAAATGGAAGACAAAGCTAAGTCTATGCAGACTGTTAAAGAATTCTTACAAGTGCAGCCACCAAGATTCAGTTGACACTGGCCTACAAAAAATTGGTCCTTTCCTGTGTCAGACAGAGCACAAAGGGGCAAATCCAGACGCCTTAAGTGTTCCAGGTACCAGGCTCAAGACTGGTACAGGTTAAAGCAATGGGGTGCATCCACCTCCAAATCTGGAGGAGATAAAGCGCAAACCTACAGAAAGCAGTCCCAATGAATTCCCTCTGCCTACACCAAACGCTTATCTTTTGGCAGCACCCATAGGGGGAAAATTAGCACTTTTTGCTCAAAATTGGCAGTTAATAACCCAAGGACAAGTGGGTACTAAACATCGTATCACTGGGATACAGATTCCATTTCCACACTCTGCCAATGACAAATGGTTGGCCAGATCTGCCAAAAAATCAATGGGCAGAGGCACAGAAACAGGTTACATCCCTCATGGATATGGAGGCCATTCAGCCAGAACAGGAAAAAGGACAAGGTTTTTATTCAAGACTGCTCTTGGTACCCAGAAAGGACAAGGCCTGGTGGCCAATACTGGATTTATCGATTTTGAACACATACCTGGACATTCCAAAATTCAAAATGCTGACTTTGCAGCAGCTTCTGCCCATGCAGGGCAAGAATGCTTGGCTGGTGACTATAACCTAAAAGAGGCATACCTGCATGTCCCAATAAGACAGTTGTGCAGAAGATACCTCAGATTCAAAGCTGGTTTAATGCATTACCGATTCTCTGCACTGCCCTTTGGCTTATCTACTGCGCCCAGGGTCTTTATAAAATGCCTAGCACCAGTAATTGCATTTTGAAGACAAAAAAGTATACAAATATATCCTTACTTGGATGACTGTCTCATTCAAGCAGAGAACAAGGACACTCTTCTTCGACACCTGGCGTTTGTGAAAAGGCTTCTAACATGCCTAGACTACACAATAAACGAAAATAAATCACAACTGGTACCCTCTCAAAAGATAGCATTCCTGGGTGCAAGCTTGCATACAACTGCCCGGATGGCTTACCTCACGCCAGACAAAGGCAACTGACTGCTTACTTCAAACTGATGGCAACAAAAGCACAGTTATCTGCAAGACCAATTCTGCAGGCTCTGGGCTTCATGGCATCCTGCATCCTACTAATTCCATATACAAGACTGCATATGAGGAAACTTCAATGGTACCTAAAAAGTTTATGGGTCAACATTCACACAGTCTGGAAACAATGATTCCTCTCATTCCCTGCCTGCAACAGGAGTTTCTATGGTGGGCAAAGGCCTGTCACCAAAACATGGGACGGCCCTTCACTCTACCCCCTCCCAGCCAAACCTTAACAGACGCATCAGATTATGCCTGGGGGGCACATATGGCAGGAAGATGCATTCAGGGCATATGAGCACCAAATCAAATGCATCTACATATCATCCAGAAAGGGATGCTAGCTGTTAAAAATGCCCTAACAGCCTTCAAGGACTTCATCCAGGACAACTACTGATAAAGACAGACAACACCACAGTCATGTGGTATATAAACAAGCAAGGGGGCACACACTCATACCCCTTTGCAGATTAGCCATGGCACTGTGGGACACAGCTTTGACCTACCAAATACATCTTCAAGCTCAATTCCTGCCAGGAAAACAAAACACTCTGGCAGATGATTTAAGCAGAAACCTTATGGATCCTCACGAGTGGAAACTAAATCCGCAAGTCTTCAGCATGATAACAGAGAAATGGGGGAGCCCAGACATAGATCTGTTTGCCTCTCCTCAAAATTATCAATTGAAAAGATTCTGCACAAAGACTTATCACGGACAAGCATGGAAAGTGGACGCCCTATCCTTCAGTTGGAAAAACCTATCTGCTTACGCCTTTCCTCCTCTGCCTAGGGTCCTCCTAAAAGTCAGACAAGAGAAGCCAAAGATGATATTAATTGCTAATACTGGTACCCAATCCTAAGGAGCTTGTCACAATACTCAGCTTGGACCTTGCCTCAAAAACCACACCTACTGTCCCAGCAAAACAATCGGATCCTGCACAATCAATTACAGACTCTGAACCTGGCAGCATGGCTAATTCTGTAATCATACAAACGACACCTCTCAGTAAAGCTGTGATGGATGTCATTTTGGAAGCCAGAAGGCCCAGTACTAGAAAATCTTATGCTGTCAAATGGAAGAGATTCTGTGCTTGGAATCAAGCACAAGGAACTGATGCAGCAGAACCACATATTCCTCAGATATTACAATACTTAACTGAGATGCTTGACAAGGGCCTATCTTTCTCATTAATCAAAATCCATGCCTCTGTCATTTTGGCTCATTACAATACAGAGCCACCAATCTTTTCTCGTCCTTTACTAAATCAGTATCTTAGAGGAGCCAAAAATGTAAGGCCTCCTAGAAGGTCACCATTACCTGCATGGGACCTCAATTTTGTGTTGGAAAAACTCACCCTGCCTCCATTTGAACCAGCTGCTACCGCTGATAAAAGTTCTTATCATGGAAGACAGCTCTGCTACTAGCAATTACCTCAGCAAGAAGGGTTTCAGAGCTACAGGCCCTCATGGCTGTAGAGCCTTTTATCATATTTTACCCAGAGTGTGTCTGAGGACAAATCCTACTTTTATGCCTAAAGTAGTTTCCAGTGTGGCTGTTAACCAAACAATTCATCTGCCAACTTTTTATCCAAATCCGCAGAACAAAGGGGAGAGAATTCTGCATACCTTGGACGTACACAGGCAACTAAGATTCTACTTGACCAGGACTGAAGCTCTAAGAAAAAACTGAGCAATTACTAGTATCATATGCTGCAGGATCCGAAGGAAAGGCTATTTCAAAGCAGACAATTTCAAAGTGGATAAGCCATTGCATCCGTTTCTGCAACTTACACCATGGCAGACCTGTGCCCAAGGGCGTTGGGTCTCATTCCACCAGAGCTGCAGCTACTTCCGCAGCCTTTCTCAGAGGAGTACCAACCAAAGATATTTTAGAGGCTGCTACTTGGAGTTCTGTTCACACCTTTACAAAGCATTACCATTTGCCTCTTTACTCTAAGTCCAGGGCAGGCTTTGCCACTGCAGGGCCTTATAGCCGCACCTAATGCTGTTTAGCTCCAGCCTCCCAACCATAGCTTTGGAATTCTATCCAAATGTAATGACTGCAGCAGTGAAACACGCAGAGCATAGTACAGATGTCCTTCATGGATGCATCTGCAGTCATAACAAATGGGTTGTCCTGTCGTCAGGCAGCCCTTCGGTCGGCCGGATTCCAAAGTCTGGGTCTGATGTCGCACTTCACCCGACGTCATCTCTGCTGGTCTTCGGGTATAAAGGCATCAGCCGACACCATTTTCCCCAGTCTTTCTTGCCGCGTGGCGCCCGAAGCAGAAGCTGTTCGCAAGTGCCGGTCGGTCAGATCCAGAGATTACTACTACCGAATACTACGAAGACTTCTAAAAGCTAAGTACCCGTTGGGGACTCTTTCTTGCCTCAGCCGATGTCAGAAAAAGTCAATAACTGTTTAACTTGTGGGAAACAAATACCTCCTAAAGATTTCCACTCTTACTGCCTGCCTTGCTTAGGCCCAGACCACGACGTAGCAGCCTGTTCGGCCTGTGCTTCCTTCAACGGTCGGAGTTTGCTGAACAGTTTTGGCTCAGATTTTGCGTACATTATGCCGTTGGATCCTCCGACTACCCAAATTGTTAAAAAAGAAAAGACCGACACGAAACCACGGTTAAGTAAGCTGAGTGTCTCGGTTTCGGCCGAAACCGAGAAAACCGGTCAATCTTCAGCCGAATCCATGAATACTACTGAGGCTTCTGCTACCTTAGTTGAATCGGCCTCAGAAATTTTGCCTACAATTGCGGTTCCTAGTGATTTATCAGACACCATCCCTTTGGATGTCTCTACCCCAGCACGTGGTGCTGCTAGGCCTCCTGCAGCCATGTCTATTAAGGCCTTTGCCAGGGCTAAAGCAGCCAAATCTGTTAAATCAGTGCCTGCTAAGCCCCCCTCACACAGGCCCACTTCAAGTTCACAAATGCTTACTCTGGCAGAGGATTTAATATCCCTAATTAGGGGATCCCAATCTCACCCAGACAGGGCCTCTCAGCCCCCAGAAAAGAGACCTAGAGCAGAGCCCCCTGAGCCAGTGTCCTCTGATGATTCTGCGGATGACTCAGACATTACAGACCAGCCAGAGGCTCCTTTTTCTACTTATGAAGATTCCGATGCTGAAGAATCCATTCCAGCTGCCTCTCCACCAGAGGAATTTTCCTTTGGGAAACCTTACATGCCATGAGAGAACAATTCCAATGGCAGGGACAAGATTTCTCAGATTCAAGAAAAAGGCTTAGGACTTTTCTCCACTTACCACAACATAGGCCCTTAGCTATACCTCCTGTACTGCCTGTTGTGGATGATGCATTTAATGATGTTTGCACTGCTCCTGATTCTTTACCTCCAGCCCCTGCCAAACCAGATAGATTTTACAGGGTGCCAGACACTCATCACCACCTATACAAGGCCCCACTTGCAGATCCTGAAACTATATCCCAGGGGCCTAAGGCAGTAGCCTCGACCTCAGCAAAAACCCTATTCCTTCTGAAAGGGAATCCAGGTCCTTAGAGATGGGGAAAAAGTTTACACCTCTGCTACTCTCTCAGCTAGAGCTTTAAACTGTCAGTTTCATATGATCCAATACCAAGAGTTTATGCTTGATCAGTTGACTAAAAGCTGTCCTCTGATGACTCCTTAGATAAGAAATATGTATTAGAAATGGTGAATAACATCCAACAGGTTAGTAACCATTCTTTAAAATGTGGCTATGATGCACTGGAGGCTTCATTTAGATCAGCCATGACTGGCACAGTGATAAGAAGGCATGCATGGTTGAAAGAACAGGTCTTACGGATCATGTTAAAGCAAAGCTGTTAGATGCTCCTATGGATAAGGCCAGTCTATTTGGTTCACCTGCTCAGCAAGTAATGAAGAAAATGGAAGAGAAGGCAAAATCTGTACAAACAGTTAAAGATTTCTTACAGGTTCAGCCCCAAGGTTTAGCAGGAACTGGCCTGCCAAAATTGGTCCTTTCCAGACTCCACAAAATCCCAAAGAGGCAGGAATAGGCGCTCTAGAGGGAGAAATGAATCCAGAGGAGGTGCCTACAGGGCGACAGTGGCAAGGCAATAACCGAGGCACAGACACAACCACTGCCACTGCAACAGGACAATCACAGTGACTTGGCTCTGACACGCCTACCAGGGAGCAAATAGCAGCACCTTTAGGTGGAAAGTTAGTCTTATTTTCAAAAAATTGCCACTATATCACAAAGACAAGTGGATTTTGCAAACCATAGACCAAGGCTACGGTTCCACTTCCACACTTTACCAGTAAAAGAGGAATGCCAAATCTACCTCCAAATCAAAAACAGAAGCTCTGCAGCAGATAGCAAATTAGCAAAGATGCGAGCTGTGGAAAGAGTACCAATAACAGAACAGGGCAAAGGATTCTACTCCAGACTCTTCCTAGTACCAAGAAAAGAGAAAAGTTGGAGACCTATTCTCGACCTGTCCGTCTTAAACACATACATCATTGTCCCAAAATTCAAAATGCTAACCCTACAGCAACTTCTTCCCATGCTGGGCAAGGAGTGTTGGCTGGTAACTCTAGATCTCAAGGAGGCATACCTGCACGTCCCCATTCGACCAAATTGCAGAAGATACCTCAGATTTCTTGCAGGATCAGAGCATTATCAATTCTCAGCATTGCCCTTTGGCTTATCTACTGCTCCAGAGTATTCACAAAATGCCTGGCATCAGTAATCGCTCACTGCAGACTACAGGGAATCCAAATTTATCCATACCTGGACGACTGCCTGTTACAAGCGGTCAACAAAAGCAAGCTGACAACAGATTTACAAAGGGTCATTTGCTTGCTACAAGCCCTGGGATACACAGTCAATTTACAAAAGTCAAGGCTGATACCATCCCAAACAAGAACATTCTTGGGTGCGGAATTGGACACAGTAAAACAAATGACATTCCTAACTGCAGAAAAACAAAAAGAGCTCCCTCTTTACTTCTTGGCATTAACAAAGCAGAACAAACTAACAGCAAGAAAAGTTCTGCAGGCCTTGGGCTTCATGGCATCATGCATAATCTTGGTCCCACATGCCAGACTGCATATGAGAAAGCTACAGTGGTACCTAAAGAATTTATGGTCTCAACACAAGCACAGCTTAGAAACCGAAATCCCACTAATCCCATGCCTAAAACAGGAGTTCCTATGGTGGGCTCAAGCATGCCAGTCAAACCCAGGCTTACCCTTCCACAACTTTCAAGCAAGCCAAACCATCACAACGGACGCCTCAGACCTAGGATGGGGGGCGCACATGCTGGACAAATGCATACAAGGATTGTGGACTCCAGATCAGCTGCACCTGCACATAAATCAAAAAGAAATGCTGGCAGTAAAACTGGCAATCCTAAAATTCAGACCATTCCTCAAAGAAGGCCATTTGATGATAAGGACAGACAACACCACAGTCATGTGGTACATCAACAAACAGGGAGGCACTCATTCATACCCCCTATGCAGAATGACTTTGGACCTTTGGAATATGGCTCTGAGCTACAACATCCAGTTACAGGCAATATTTGTGCCGGGAAAAGAGAACACCCTAGCAGACATGTTAAGCAGAACCACCTCGGATGCTCACGAATGGATGCTACACCCGGATATCTTCAAGGCCATCACAAAGAAATGGGGAATGCCACAAATAGACCTATTCGCATCCCCACTCAATCACCAGCTCAAAAAATTCTGCACAAGAACATGCCACCCACTAGCATGGAAGGTGGACTCTCTATCCTTCAGCTGGAAAGGCCTGACAGCATATGCATTTCCACCTCTTCCTTTGATGCACAAGGTACTACTGAAAATCAAAGAGGAACGTCCAAGGATAATTCTGATAGCTACAGACTGGCCAAGACAACATTGGTACCCATTGCTGAGGAGCATGTCTCGGGGGAGAATGTGGTTAATGCCCCTGATGCCTTTGATGTTAACTCAGAACAACTACAACATCATGCACCCAAACCTAAAAACCTTGCAACTGACTGCCTGGAACATCACATAGCAGCAACTAACCCAGACCTATCACAAAGGGTTAAAGACATTATCCTTGAAGCCCGCAGACCTTCAACAAGAAGGAACTATGCAGGAAAATGGAAAAGGTTTGTCATTTGGAGTACTGAAAGAGGAAAAGATGTGTCGAACATAGATATTGCTAACATCCTGGAGTACTTGGCAGAGCTTCTACATACAGGCCTGTCCTATTCCTCCATCAAGATACATGCATCAGCTATTTCAGCAGAATACAGCTTCGATCCACCTGTCTTTTCGCATCCTCTACTCAGGCAGTTCCTCAGAGGGATCAAGAATGTAAAACCTCCTAGGAAACCACCATTACCAGCATGGGACTTGAACTTTGTACTAGAAAAGTTGACACTCCCTCCGTTCGAACCAGCAGCAACCTATCATGGAAAACTGCTTTCCTACTGGCAATTACTTCAGCAAGGAGGGTTTCGGAACTACAGGCCTTAATGGCAGTGCAACCCTTCCTAATCTTCCATCAAGATAGGGTGTCCATGAGAACTAATCCTACATTTATGCCTAAGGTGGTATCCAGAGTGTCTTTAAACCAGGCAATCCACCTACCTACCTACCTTCTTTCCCAATCCACAGAACAAGGGGGAAAAACTGCTGCATACCTTGGATGTACATAGGCAGTTACGCTACTACCTGGACAGAACCAAAAGTAACAGAAAAACTGACCAGCTTTTAGTAGCCTATGCAACAGGAAGGGAAGGAAAAGCAATTTCCAAACAGACAATTTCCAAATGGATAGGAAATTGCATAAGATTCTGTTACTCCTACCATGGAAAACCAATTCCACAGAACATAAGACCTCATTCTACAAGGGCTACAGCCACTACCACAGCTTTCTTACGAGGAGTGGCTACCAAGGACATTATTGAGGCGGCTACTTGGACCTCCGTGCATACATTTGCCAAGCATTATAATTTACCTCTATACTCTAGATCCCGAGCAGGGTTTGCCACTGCTGTACTGCAAGGGATCGTAACTACACCATAATTTTTCTTCCTCCACCCCTAGTTTGGCTATGGTATTCTACCCATTTGTTATGACTGCAGATGCATCCATGAAGGACATAGTACAGTTTTGTACCTACCATAAATGTAGATGTCCGAACTGGATAGCATCTGCAGTCAGGATTACCCACCCTCCTTCCCCTCTGTGGTACTCCTAGGGTAATTACCCTCCTAATAGCTAGCTGGGGGGGAGTCTCTTATGGTGTATTTGTTTATATATATGTACATACATGCTTATTTTTTTTTTGTTTGCCTTCTACTTTTTTGGAAACATTGGCATTTATCCAAAATTTAGCCTTCCAAGAGGGCAACTGGCATCTGGGGCAAGAAACACTGAAGAAAATGGCGTCGGCTGATGCTTTTATACCCGAAGACCAACAGAGATGACGTCGGGTGAAGTGTGACATCAGCCGGACCGGACTTTGGAATCCGGCCGACTGAAGGGCTGCCTGACGACAGGACAACCCAGTTGTTATGACTGCAGATGCTATCCAGTTCGGACATCTACATTTATGGTAGGTACAAAACTGTACTTTGTGTACACTTACCATAAATGTAGATGTTCGAGTGTCTTCACTGTTGCAGTCCAGGTTACCCTCCCGCCATCTGCAACCTATGTGGTGTATTTGCCTGTAGATGAAGGTAAAATTTATATTGATGCATGTGTGTATATATATATATATATATATATATATATATATATATATATATATATATATATATATATATAATATTGCTACCTTTTTGGGGGCTCCTGACATCGAGGGCAAGAAAAACTAAAGAAAATGACGTCGGCTGCATGTTTTATACCCCTGACGACCTGACATTACGGAAGAGAAGACAGCAACCGACACAGGACCCAAGACTTTGAAATTCAGGCTGACTGAGGGCAACCTGCCAGCAGATTACCCAAATGTAATGACTGCAACAGTGAATACACTCTAACATCTACACTTATGGTAAGTGTACACACCTGTACTTTTAGTGAGTTTAGCTATAATTCTAGAATGGGAGATGGTGTCGAAAGCCTTGGCAAGGTTAAGATAGGCTGTGTGAACCACCTTACCCTCATCTACGGCTTTGGTGACTGCCTCAAAGAAGTCTATCAAATTCAAGAGGCATGATCTGCCTTTCACAAACCCGAACTGGGTGGGATCCAGAGTTTCGAGGTTACCATTGTCTTTGTTTGAGTTCCATGATGATACATTCCATGGCCTTGCAGACCATGCTCGTCGGGCTAATACGGCGATAGTTCCCGAGATCAGTGGTGGCTCCCCATTTGTGGAGTGGGATAACTTGCTGTGTGCCATTTAGTGGGCACAAAGCCTGATGTGAGGCTATTATTGAACATGGTGCTTAGGTGGGGAGCCAGCTCGTTCTGAAGTTCATGTAAAAGCCTGGGATGTTGTCCGGTCCCATGGATGCTGTGTTTTTGGCTTTAGAGAGTGCCGCTTTTACCTGCGTAGTTGTGATTACAGGGTCTCTACATTCTTCCTGTATAGATATGGGCCCTTTAGAGGGTAGGGGGGGTACAGTTAGCACTGAACCTATCTGCCATCTCAGTGCATCATTCATTGTGTCTTATAGAGCACAGGACTGTGCCGTCATGTCCACCATCTCAGTGCTTCATTGGGCATCTTAAGGAGCACAGGACTGTGCCTCAGCATTAGTTTTTAAAGCGGCTTCATAAGTATCCCAGCTTCATAGGGGACCTTACCCCGCTTCTAAGGGTATTCTGCTTTTGTTTCCACCTTTGAAAAACCTTTTTTCTAAGGGAGTTGTGCTTCTGTTCCCATCTTTGAAGAACCTTTCTTTGTTTTTTTTTCTTTTTTAAAACACAACACATCATTATTGACTTTTCAGTTATGATGTAGGCAGTCATACATTTATATAACTGAAAACAAACCATGTTGACATATTTTCAGTTGCAAACATTATACATCAGTTACGATCTAGCCAGTCATGGTCAGTTAAAAATTACAAAGCTCATTCAGTTCCTGCCTTCCCTTAAACCTCATTCCTCCTCCAAAACCTGACTTTGTTTGTGACGTAAACAGAACATGGTGGAGAGACAAATGTGTCCCAGAGACTGCCCCTCCTATGGAACAGGCTTCCATCCATGACAAGTTGAGTTTGTCTGTTACCCAGTTTAAGCGCAACCTAGACCACTGGATGTGGAATAGAAAATTTACACTGGGCCTGGCACCCATGTCCCTCTGACAGAGGTAGCTTATAAATGCTTGGTCCTCAGTGTCCTAGTTGGATACACTGGTTTAAAATCAAAATGTCGAGGTGACTTAACTTGACTGTGAGAAGGACAAACACGGAGCAGTAGAAAGTCAATACGGTGACTGTGTTCGCAGTTTAGATCGTTGGTGTTTTGAAGTGCATCGCATTACATGGTGATCCGGATAGTTACCCTTTTCCTCACTATTATGCAATCTTGGAGTTAGAATATATAAGTAGCAGGGGGTGAGGCGGGTGCCAGGGTGCTTGCCCCCCCCCCCCTGCATAACGGTAGGAAATTTTCAGCCTCGTTGTGGATGTTTTTTTCTGGATGGTGACCAGTCGAATGTCGATTCATTCACCTTGACATTTTGATAATAAACCGGATACAGCACATAATGACTCTTTTGGGAAAACTTGGCTAGGCTTAGAAAGGCACCGGGGTCATTAACCTAGTATCAGTCTATGGATCTATGAAAACATTATTTAACACGTATTGTTCCCGCATTTTGTTCTATGTAATTTCCTCTTTGTTTCTAACAGTCTCACATCCAGTTCTTTTATCTTTGTTCGTATATTCACTGCGTTTAGTTGGTGTAGACTGTGATTTAACATGTATTGTTCCTGCACTTTGTTCTACTCTTCGTTTCGAACAATCTCACTTCCATTTCTTTTATCTCTGTTCGTATGTTCACTGCGTTTAGTATAGTTGGTGTAGACTGTGATTTCTCTTTTCTAGCAATTGCTTTTTTGGTAGGCAGCCAACAGAATTAAACTCAGCAAGGCCTTACAATGTCTATTCAACTCAGATCCTGTATCCCAGCTCAAAAAAATCATTTCCTTAGTTACACCTGTGATGCCCCTGCACTGGCCCATTTATCAGGGAGCCTCAATCCTCACCAGCAACACCAGTGAGGGATGTGCACACTGGGAGAATGACAAGTACACACATAGTAAAGTACATTTTCCCTTAAGAGCACATAGAGATCAGTCAGTTTGGGGCTGATTTCTCCCTCTCTCTTTCTAGATCCCGAGTAAGACTCCCCACTGGCACAGCTACAGGGGTAAGATTTCAGCCGCGTGGTCAAGCCAAAACCTCCAGCACCCTCTCTGTCCAGCTAGTGCTTTGTGTCCCTGCCCAAATAGCTGACACACACGCACACACACACTTTGAGATTTGATTTGTATGTAAGCACACAGCCACTCCTGGGGAAGGCTGGCACAGGTTTACTAGCTATGCCCCTTCTGCCCAGACCATAAGGTAGTTATCACTGCCACCAACCACTACTTATCAGGTACTCTAAGGGCGTTACAAAGTGTGCACAATCCCACGGTGTAAGGTTACTGTTGTCCAAATGGTAAGTGTGTCCAAGACTAAGGCTATTTAAGAGTGGCCTGTAGAGTGTTACCAAATACATACAAGTACTTTGAGCTTAAATATCTCTAAACAAAACCAGCCACAATTAAAAGGTTTAAATATATTTAATAAAAGCACAAGACAATACTCATTAACTCAATACAGTGACAACAAAGTTCAGAATCACAGGAAATACCTTAAAACAACATTGCAAGACAGTCTCACATAAATACAGAAAACATCTAGACTGATCTTACCGTATTCCTATCTGTAAGAGAAATCACTGTAATCTAGTACTTACTATTCGCTAGGCAAATAGAAGTGTTGAATAGATGTTTCAGGTCCAAGACAAGATACAAAAGGAACAGACTTTCTCTCTGAGATAGTTCCTAAGTTACAATCAAGCATTTCTGCTGAGTCATTACATCATTCTTGTCATCTCTGCCTTAGTTTCCGGGCCAACAGGAACTTAAAATTTAACATGTTTCTATGAAAAATACGTATCTCTTAGAAGCTGACACTTATCTGTTAGCTTACCTGAAACTGGAAGTCATAAAACAATTAACACTTTTACGTTTTAAACCTAGTAATTTTCTCTGTCTTAAAGGAAAACTCCACCCTAGAACTAAAAAAATGTTTTTTCAGTCTATCTTTGTTTCCAGACCTATTTTAACACCTAAAATTGACTCTCTAGTGCTTTATTTGTAATTTTAGCCTGTTTACCACAACATGGCTACCGATGCGTCTTGCTATATCAACGTACTTCTCCTTCAAGCCTCTCTCTTTCCCATAAAACATTTCAAGTCTTCTTTCTATGACACATGCCAGACATAAGGAAGTAACTGTGAATTCCCATGCCATTGACATATAATGGGAAATGTGTGACTTATTGTCCGTTTGTATTCCTTCTGTGTTAAGCCTACTTCTTTTCTGTTGCTAATCACCCTCGTTTGTTTAGCTCAGAGCTTGCTTTACACTATAATTTGAAGTTATCCAGCAGCAGCCAGAGTTTGGATGCCTTTGTTCTAGATGTTCTTTTGTAGTCCAGCATGAATTGACAGTCCCCTCCTCCCACACTACTGCAGAGGTGTGAAAAGTGTCACTGCAACTGACAGCTCAGAATTGAAAGGAAGGGAGTGCCATTTCAAATGTCTTCCCGTCTGCCTGCAGAATCATTTGTTAGGCAGCAGCAGAAAGATTTATGTAAAAAATTTCAAATTAAATTTGGTAAAACAGTTGCGGATAACTTGTGATTATTTCATTGTCTACACTTTTTTTTATTTCCTCCTTATTTCTACAAGACATTATTATGTTAACTTGTTTGTTTTACACTCTCTTTGAGGAACATCAGCCTAGTGACATGTTGTTTTTGTATTTTACATAATGTTTTCACCATCTCCACACATTTTGAAGGACTGTAAAACAGTAGATAGCAAACCCGTGTCTTTGATGCTGGCACAGTAAAATTATGTACTGAAAACTCAGCTTTCTATACTCCATGCAGTGAAATTTTTTTTGGGGGGGGCGGGCTACTAATTATTTTGTGCATGCATGTATCACTTGCATAATGCAGATAACTGAGGCATTTTGGGAGCTTAATATGATCTTCTCTAATTCAGCTGAAACTATTTAGCAATCCTGTAGTCCTTTATCCATATTAGTAAATTTACTTTGAGGCCCTCCCTGCCTTTCTTTGTGCATATTTCAAATCTTACTGCTCCACTGGTCATGTATTGAGCTGTTAATTGACAGTAGACACTACTCAGCCAAACAGCTATTCATATTTTTTACATTACTAATTTGACTTGGGTCTCTTTAAAACAATAAAAGAGACGTGCAGTTCGCAGAAAATACCACGTAAGAGGGTTTACACCCTTCACTAAAATAAGGATTGCAGCATCCAATTTGCAGTTGTACTAACTAAACTTGTCAAGTCAGGCAGTAAGCACACCGGAGTAATAATACTGTCAGTGTCATGAGTACAGAATGACAATTTTGACTGCGTAATTTTCCTGTCTGTTATTACAAGTCACTGTACCAGGCAGTGCTGTGTGCCCTTTTGGCAGTATTGCACATCTCACTCCAAGTTCTCCTAAATATTGCCACCTGAGATCCAAAAGCACACGTCATAGCGCTCTCCCCTTTGTGTAAATGAGTGTAGACCCTGCAAATTACTTAAGGATACCTAAAATACATGTATCACATCACACAAACCCCTGTGCCATCAAACTGGTGACTGCTGCATAATGTTACGCTGTCTCACACTGTGCATCAGACTTTAGTACATGTTCACACAAGTTACAGTGTGTCAAGGTTACCAGCTATCGTCATCTGCACAGGTGACAGGGCACACACTGTACAAAGGCTGCTGCATAATGTCACGCTGTCTCACACTGTGCATCAGACTTTAGTACATGTTCACACAAGTTACAGTGTGTCAAGGGTACCAGCTATCGTCATCTGCACAGGTGACAGGGAACACACTGTACAAAGGCTGCTGCATAATGTCACGCTGTCTCACACTGTGCATCAGACTTTAGTACATGTTCACACAAGTTACAGTGTGTCAAGGGTACCAGCTATAGTCATCTGCACAGGTGACAGGGAACACACTGTACAAAGGCTGCTGCATAATGTCATGCTGTCTCACACTGTGCATCAGACTTTAGTACATCTTCACACAAGTTACAGTGTGTCAAGGTTACCAGCTATCGTCATCTGCACAGGTGACAGGGAACACACTGTACAAAGGCTGCTGCATAATGTCACGCTGTCTCACACTGTGCATCAGACTTTAGTACATGTTCACACAAGTTACAGTGTGTCAAGGGTACCAGCTATCGTCATCTGCACAGGTGACAGGGAGCACACTGTACAAAGGCTGCTGCATAATGTTACGCTGTCTCACACTGTGCATCGGACTTTAGTACATGTTCACACAAGTTACAGTGCGTCAAGGTTACCAGCTATCGTCATCTGCACAGGTGACAGGGAGCACACTGTACAAAGGCTGCTGCATAATGTCACGCTGCCTCACACTGTGCATCAGACTTTAGTACATGTTCACACAAGTTAGTGTGTCAAGGTTACCAGCTGTCGTCATCTGCACAGGTGACAGGGAGCACACTGTACAAAGGCTGCTGCATAATGTCACGCTGTCTCACACTGTGCATCAGACTTTAGTACATGTTCACACAAGTTACAGTGTGTCAAGGTTACCAGCTATCATCATCTGCACAGGTGACAGGGAACACACTGTACAAAGGCTTGGACTATAAACGCCATTAGGAGGGCATAACTGCTACACAGGATTTTGAACATTGTGATTCGTGTGCCATGTCACCACCCACTTGCTACTCAAGCTCATGTCTAACAATGTCTTCTCAGTGATTGTGCAAGAGTGCCTATGGAAATTGGTTCCTGCTAGTCACATAAGCTCAGTGTATTTTTGGTTTACAGTACATACTTCATACATACAATGGCTTTGCTTAGTATGATTTTTGCCTTTATCCCTGTGCATGGCCTAATCAGATTCAGTGCCCTATTGCAACTAACAGACTCTCTGTAATACCAAGGTCTCTCAAATAAAAATAATGAAGCAATTACATATATGAAATAGTCCTGAACACACACAACCATGCTCGGCCAACAATATACGTATCCTATGGGTGTGCCTCCATTCAGTGCGCCAAAATAAGGGTACAAGATTTGCAATTAAATTAACTATGTGCATGAATGTTTGCTATAACACATAGTAAATCATCAACTGCACTTCCACTAATTAGTAGCATTGACCTACCACTGCCTCATTTTAATGTTACAAGCAGTCTGTCCACCGATCATTGCGTTTCCCTTCCATTAGCACATCAAACATTCTTAATAGTGTCACACTGCCATGACTTCAAGTCAGCAGACCATAACCATTGGGTTTTCCTTCCCTTACAACATCAAACATAGCTGTGTGTCAGGCACGTCAAGTCACCAGACAATGACCATTGCAACTGTTAAGTGTTTCTGTTACACCACCACGGAATGTAATCAACGGACTGCCATTGAACCCTCCCTTTCCCTCTCCTTTGCAAGTGCATCACGCAACAGACAGTCTCAACAACCATCCCTCTCATGGGTCAGTCTCAATGTCCATCATCCTTGGTACAGCATGCCTCTGCAGTGTTCATGTCCAGCAATGTGCAGTGAGCTGAAACCTGTTCCAGCAATGAGCAGTGAGCTGAAACCTGTTCCAGCAATGTGCAGTGAGCTGAAACCTGTTCCAGCAATGTGCAGTGAGCTGAAACCTGTTCCAGCAATGTGCAGTGAGCTGAAACCTGTTCCAGCAATGTGCAGAGCTGAAACCTGTTCCAGCAATGTGCAGTGAGCTGAAACCTGTTCCAGCAATGTGCAGTGAGCTGAAACCTGTTCCAGCAATGTGCAGTGAGCTGAAACCTGTTCCAGCAATGTGCAGTGAGCTGAAACCTGTTCCAGCAATGAGCAGTGAGCTGAAACCTGTTCCAGCAATGAGCAGTGAGCTGAAACCTGTTCCAGCAATGTGCAGTGAGCTGAAACCTGTTCCAGCAATGTGCAGTGAGCTGAAACCTGTTCCAGCAATGTGCAGTGAGCTGAAACCTGTTCCAGCAATGTGCAGTGAGCTGAAACCTGTTCCAGCAATGTGCAGTGAGCTGAAACCTGTTCCAGCAATGTGCAGTGAGCTGAAACCTGTTCCAGCAATGAGCAGTGAGCTGAAACCTGTTCCAGCAATGTGCAGTGAGCTGAAACCTGTTCCAGCAATGAGCAGTGAGCTGAAACCTGTTCCAGCAATGAGCAGTGAGCTGAAACCTGTTCCAGCAATGAGCAGTGAGCTGAAACCTGTTCCAGCAATGAGCAGTGAGCTGAAACCTGTTCCAGCAATGAGCAGTGAGCTGAAACCTGTTCCAGCAATGAGCAGTGAGCTGAAACCTGTTCCAGCAATGAGCAGTGAGCTGAAACCTGTTCCAGCAATGAGCAGTGAGCTGAAACCTGTTCCAGCAATGAGCAATGAGCAGTGAGCTGAAACCTGTTCCAGCAATGAGCAATGAGCTGAAACCTGTTCCAGCAATGAGCAGTGAGCTGAAACCTGTTCCAGCAATGAGCAGTGAGCTGAAACCTGTTCCAGCAATGAGCAGTGAGCTGAAACCTGTTCCAGCAATGAGCAGTGAGCTGAAACCTGTTCCAGCAATGAGCAGTGAGCTGAAACCTGTTCCAGCAATGTGCAGTGAGCTGAAACCTGTTCCAGCTGGTATTCCTGAATGCTGTTATCACTATACGTTTTATCTTCGCACTATAACCACTTTGAATATGGCAACCTAGAACCAATGCCACTCTTGCTCCAACATAATTCCTTCGCCATAAAGAAAACAATCATGTACAACACACTATCATGACAGTTCCTTTCACTAACAAGTATGACTATTGTCTACCTTTCCAACTCGCTTATGAGCTGACATCTTTGCTTCAAGGGCTGTCGTTATTAACGTAATCACACTTACCTTGGCTGTAATATTTCCTTTGTGCGATATTTACCATGAGTACTCTGCCGATCCTTTCACTTCGTTCAGGTTATATTTCTTCAGTTGAGATCTACACATTCACATCACCTGTAAATCCACATCAATAACACATACTGTTAGGTTACAGATATAAGCACTTATGTATGACTTGATCCTTACTTCTTGCATGCTGTAAAATCACTGGCGATACCCACTTTTGCTATCAGCTCGGTAATTCTGGCATCCATGTCAAATACCATTTCCATTGTCACTTGGACGGTTCTGTCCAGCAATGTTCAGGACAGCAAAGATTTCATTACCAGAAAATGGTTCACCCAACTTTCACATCACTTTTTCTCAATCACCACGACTCTTAGATGAGAGAGAACCATTGGAAAAAATTACACGATTATATGCATATGCACTTTACATGGATCAGCTGTTTTACACCATTATATGCACACGCACTTTACATGGATCAGCTGTTGCTCTGTATATATTAATACCCACTCAGACGACTCATTTTCAGCTACTGTACCCTGACATGTCACCTGAAATATAACAGGTTGCATATCATTAGCTAAGGCCATTTTCTATTTTTCTCACCCATACCACCCATGTTCAAAGCGATACAAGCATTCACCGTAAATACGGGTAAAAGTGGATGAAAACCAAGACTAACTTCAGCTGATACAGTGCAAGTGACACAAATTGAATGTCCCATCCCATCCACCAACTTCATTACACTTTCAAACATAAGTTAACATCAGCTTCTGTCACTTTCAAAGGACATATAAAGCTTGAGGGACTCGACCACTTCACAAATTTTCACTAGTAATGCTTCTTCCTTCATTTGTTACTGTACTGAATGACACTATTCAGATTGGTCACTTCTGTCAGTCTTGCAGACTGACGCTGTTTCTCGTGTAATCTTTCAATAGCTACCCTGCCTACAATTTCATGCACGGGACACAGATTGAATGGCCCATCCCATCTAACAGCTACATTTAACTTTCATAAACCAGTTAACATCTGCTTCTGTAACTGCCTCACCATGACTGTTTCATTTACCAAAAAAAATGTGAAGCTTGACACACTATACCATTTCTCACATTTTCAATAGTGATGCTTCTACCTGGATTTTTTCTGTACTGAGTGACAGTAGTCAGATTGGCCGCTGCTGTTAAAGTCTCGCAGACTATCTTACACTGAGTTGTACTTCATATGTACCAGTGGCACTGCTTAAAAATGTGGCTCCTTTCGCATATGGACATGACAAGCAACTTATCCTTAATTTATCCTGGACTCAGTTAGCAAATAGTCCTAACTGTAAATTTTTTTACGTGTACCTTACGACTTACTGCGGAAGAGGGACTGTAATCGTGCAATCACAGTATTTTTCTCTGGCCGCTCAGATCTAACTATGTTTCTGGGCAGCTCTGGTACTTGCATTGGCTCTACACTCAGGCTACCTGTCTTGGCAGACACTACATTCATCATGAGGTCATAGATGTAGTCATACTTCCTACCTTCAAATATAGGCTTTGCTATCCACTCCTGCTTGGCCTTGGGATACACTATTCTGTATCTCTTTTCACAAACTGGCCTGGAGCGACTAGAGGGGCACCTAATAACTAAATGCTCCCTATTTTGATTTGCATTGTGGTCCAAGACAGCTAACATTGTTCTTGCTTTCATGCCTCCATAGCTAAAGTGCTCTAACTTTGGACAGTAATGACACAGCAATGCATGGAATACCTCCAGATTGCCAGTATGACAAAACGTTGTTGTCTGCTTCACATCTTTTATAAACAATGTGTTACTTACAATCTTATGCAGTGCACTGTGGCACTCCCCTCCTTCCTCTAGCCATTTCTTATCGGTCCCATGAGGGACTGGTACTTCATGTGGACATTTCACATATTTTGTTGCACCCCCCAGCTGTGTTGGTCAATCACATGACATGATAGGGACAACCATTTTTCCATAAGTAATACTGGATCACCCTCAGACGTTGCTGTACACCACCACAAGTGATTACATATACTGCGGCACCATGGTAGTAAATCCTGTTGTCCTTTCTGTTTGGCAGCCAGCATAATTTTTTTTCGAATGCTTTTGCACATGTGCCAAATGTCAAACTGATGATCTATGTCAGTAAATTGAGTATGCATTAGTGATGCCCATCTGTTGCTACTACTCCGATACTCACACCGTACTCACACCGTTACTAATTAAATTTCTCATGCACCTCTCAAAACCTATCTTCTCAAGTCCCACTGATGCCACCCCTTCACAGACCTGCTCCACAGCAAAATCTATTCTGTATCCTCTGTCTAAATCCATCATACTGTAGGTACAGTACTTAGCGGAAAATCTGGGACTGTCACAGCGTCCATCACCACCTAACCTTATCAGTCTCCCTTCAACGTCTTTCACCAGATCCTTCTTCTACTCGTGCCAATGGAATTGCACAACTAGGAAAAGATATTGACTCTGTATGTCTGAGTATGTCGCCTTTCCAATGAATTCTACACCTAGGTAGGCACAAAACCTTGATATGTGTGTGGAAGTACTACCACTAAACAGTACTGTGGCAGCACTCATTAGGTTGCCTGCTGGCATTCGACCAAGCAGTGGTTGGCTTTCCCAGCTTAGAATTTCATGCCCATTAAAGCAGGACACTTTAACACAAACAAAAATTCCAAGTATGTTGGTCTTCTCAATTTCACAAGCTGCTGCCGTGCACACTGGACATAAGTTTCATCAACAAGTTATCGAGGCATGCCTCAAAACAATGAATTTTTTTGTCCAACAATGTCTTCCTCCTCTGATAATTCCCGGAATGAATCCTATTCCTCAGACTGAGACATGCTTATTGAGGATTCTCCCCAGTCTGGGTCTTCCAGATTCTCATTACCCATATTTGCTTTACTTCCTTCAGACATACAATCCTCACTACTGTTGTCACTACACATGCTGCCCTCATTTTCTTCTTGGACCTGCACTGCTTCAGTGCAGGACTGTACCACTGAATGATGATTACACTGCTTCAGTGCAGGACTGTACCACTGAATGATGATTGCACTGCTTCAGTGCGGGACTGTACCACTGAATGATGATTACACTGCTTCAGTGCGGGACTGTACCACTGAATGATGATTGCACTGCTTCAGTGTAGAACTGTACCACTGAATGATTACACTGCTTCAGTGCAGGACTGTACCACTGAATGATGATTGCACTGCTTCAGTGCAGGACTGTACCACTGAATGATGATTGCACTGCTTCAGTGCAGGACTGTACCACTGAATGATGATTGCACTGCTTCAGTGCAGGACTGTACCACTGAATGATGATTACACTGCTTCAGTGCAGGACTGTACCACTGAATGATGATTGCACTGCTTCAGTGCAGGACTGTACCACTGAATGATGATTGCACTGCTTCAGTGCAGGACTGTACCACTGAATGATGATTGCACTGCTTCAGTGCAGGACTGTACCACTGAATGATGATTGCACTGCTTCAGTGCAGGACTGTACCACTGAATGATGATTACACTGCTTCAGTGCAGGACTGTACCACTGAATGATGATTGCACTGCTTCAGTGCAGGACTGTACCACTGAATGATGATTACTCGCACACTCTACATTAGTGTGACATACGTCCTCTTCTGTGCTTGGTTGCAAAGTATTTCTCTCCTGTGTGCATTTTGACACCTTACTGTAATTGTGATCTACAGATGTTTGCACTACTATTGCTGGAAATTGAATAGCAACATTATGGCTTTGGATCAACTTTATTTCAGATGTGTTGCTACTAGTTTGTGGTATATTTGCCTGTATTCCGACACTTGCTGCAGTCAGCATATTTTGGGTCTGACAGGACTTGTTCTTCAACATACCTGTTTTTCTCAATCTGCTCATCATTACCTCACTGTTGTCCACAATGACCTCTGTGCAGACTGGTCCAAGTTCCATCTCCACCTGTTTAGAATCCGAAGTATAGTCACCCTTAGCAGTATATCTCAAAACTGATTGTCATACATTACAATTAGCACACACACTAAGGCCGAGTACATAAAAAGCCTTGCATTACAATTGGCACACACACTAAGGCCGAGTACATAAAAAGCCTTGCATTACAATTGGCACACACAATAAGGCCGAGTACATAAAAAGCCTTACATTACAATTAGCACACACACTAAGGCCGAGTACATAAAAAGCCTTGCATTACAATTAGCACACACAATAAGGCCGAGTACATAAAAAGCCTTGCATTACAATTAGCACACACAATAAGGCCGAGTACATAAAAAGCCTTACATTACAATTAGCACACACACTAAGGCCGAGTACATAAAAAGCCTTGCATTACAATTAGCACACACACTAAGGCCGAGTACATAAAAAGCCTTGCATTACAATTAGCACACACACTAAGGCCGAGTACATAAAAAGCCTTGCATTACAATTAGCACACACACTAAGGCCGAGTACATAAAAAGCCTTGCATTACAATTAGCACACACACTAAGGCCGAGTACATAAAAAGCCTTGCATTACAATTAGCACACACACTAAGGCTGAGTACATAAAAAGCCTTGCATTACAATTAGCACACACACACTAAGGCTGAGTACATAAAAAGCCTTGCATTACAATTAGCACACACACACTAAGGCTGAGTACATAAAAAGCCTTACATTACAATTAGCGTACACACTAAGGCCGAGTACATAAAAAGCCTTGCATTACAATTAGCACACATGCTAAGGCTGAGTACATAAAAAGCCTTGCAGCATTTTCATGCCTAAAAAAGAACCTTTTTTAGGCCACAGGTCAAGTGTAGGTGTGTCGGACTGAATCATGACAATCATGTTACGAACTGATGTGCTGTGACAGGTCAGTGTAGATTCAATCATGTTACGGACTGATGTGCTGTGACAATAACTTGAGGGCCATTCATGCTTGTAATGCTTGTGCTGTGGTAGCCATTTACAAATACATCACAAACACTAAGCCTTATAATAGATGTCCGGAGTCGCAGTCTTTCTAACGTGGTCATTCAAACACCTGCACTTCTGGTAACATATCACGCCTGATTTACAATTTCTACTTAAGCTTTCGTACAGTGGTCTGCCATGTCCTCAGACTGACATTGTGACCTACCAGCCAAACAATTTCAACAGAAATGCACCTGTGAAATTGGTACTGTAAATACATCGGACACCTGCAGCTATGCTACACTCGTCCATGCCGTATCCCTTCATAGTTTTTGCATACAGTGTGCTCTGTTCTCCTGGACAAGCTGACCATGGACAAAGTGCTACAATGATGGCCCCAGGTGCCAGGATGTAATTCAAAAGTCCACTGCAAAACCCTAAACAGACTAGGGTCATTACTAAATCACAACCCAAAGGAATCACTGTACACTGGATATCATCTGCTATTTCACTGATGTACTAATTTGTACATATCACTGAGTAAGTAGGATGAATGCCTGACTCCATGTACACACTGGTATTCTGCTCAGTGATGTCCATCTGCATTCCCTCACAACAATCCTTATTCTCCAGAACTGATGCATGCTGCTGTTAAGCCAAATGGAGAAGAATTAAGAGTTGGACATTGATGTATGCATTGCTATCCTTTTATGTATACACACCCTTTAGTTTTGTTGAATGTGTCAGTGCCATCTGGTTGTGTACCCTCTTCTACCAAAGTGGGCCATACTCAATATTTTTTCCAAAGTTGTGTGAATTTGTACCCAGGATTGTGCAACTTCCCCTTTCTAATACACATTACTTCTGCATGAGCTCTTCACACAAAAATAGTCCTACACACCCTCCTGTTTGTCATCTCTACTGCAAAATTCCATTACAGGACAGTGTTACTGACAAGACTCTTATCCCCGTAACTTTTGATTTTGTTCTGCTTTTACAGTGTGGGTCATGAGAACATCCATCCTGTAAATGCACACCTTACTAAGATTTAACGATTCATGCTTCCACGCCCGTTTGGGGTCTAACTGATACTCAGAGATGTACAACTGTTAGTCAACTGTACCCTAGTCAGTCACATATCTATTTTCCAATTATGTACTAATGAAATTTCTCGCTATCAGTGCAGTACAAATATAATTACGCATAGTACTAATGTACTAATGCCTTACTTGTACACCATTCTGCATAAATTTTAAAATGGAGTGCATAGGCTACTTTCAAGTGCACTTTTGCCTGATGCAACTGATTTGATTTACCTACGTAGTACTGCTTCTGGCTATCTCCTCCAAATGCTCTTGTGTACAGGCTGTGGTTCTGACAGCAGGTCCTCCACAAGCTGGAAAATACAGGAGAACAACTTCAGATACTACATTGTAACCTTCAATTGACCCAGTGATCTTGATGCACTTGCAAGTGCATCTACAACAGTAACATTTCTGCACACCATTTAAATGGGTCGCAAATACAAGTACAACAGTAATATTTGTGCACACCACTGTGTAGTACAAATACAATCAAATATTTAAGAAACTTCTCTGTATCTCCACCTGACGTTAGACTACAGATAATGATGTGATATTTCACATGAACTTCAGTATGTAACTCACAAGTGACATCACCATTAGTGACTATATACAAGCCTGGTATTGCTTAATGGTCTTTAAGCTTGATTGCTCAATACTGGTCATTGGACACTAGTGTCCTGACATCTTTTAAGTAGTTGTTACTGTAAATGCAGATGTACATTTTTTTGCATATTCCGATCAATACTTTGCACCAAAGTATTCCGTATGTGCTTTTGTGCAAAGTCAAACAGCGTTGGTAGTGCATTGGCCTTCAATATGCGATGAGGTCTACATGGTTTCATGGAATCTGGCATCAATTCAAATCGCTAGTCTAATTCGAACGTGTCTTCAAAGTGACGCGAACACAGGTAATGCTTTGGGGGGTTGCTTACTTATCTCCACCTTAACAAATTCTCGAATGTCACCAACATCTGTTCCACATCGACGTGCCCACACTGTGCACAGTTGTGCATTCTGCAGAAATCGGTGGAATGACATACCTTTGGGCATGTGCCCTCTTCTGGTCTGGCAGGCATAGGCCAAACATTGGCATTCTGTCAAATCCTTGTGGAGAATACTGATTAACCTAATAAAAAATAATAATAATAATAAATCCATGCAGTTATTGAATGAAAATTTCCACACAAATGTACAGTAATACACTAAATATTGGCTGCATCAAAGAACTTTACACAAAATATATTTCAGTGCTGCAATGCAACATATGGCTGTCTGTAAATAGAAATATAAACTGATTGTGAACTTTAAACAAAATATATTTCAGAGCTGCAATGCAACATATGGCTGTCTGTAAATAGAAATATAAACTGATTGTTAGATGAGCTCATTTATACAAAAAAAGTTTAATGGCCCGACTACACCTTCACAGAAACGTAAGATGTACTATGGCTGTCTAACAGTCAGGTGGAATACACCCAGCCATGTACTCGCCACAAGGTCTGCATAACCACTACTTCTTTTGTGTTGGTCAGTCTGGGTGTGTGTGTACCTGACCACATCATATTGCTCGCTCTTGAACAGTAGCCCGTAGAAAGGAATACATTTGTACTACACATTGTGTCTACAATATTTCACATCCATGATTGACTTGTGTGTGCATTCACATATTACAGCAAGGACAAGATCACAGTAGGCGATAACAATCACAGGTCACGACCTCCCATAACGCCTGCTGTCAGTGGGCGATAAATGTTCAACAGTGCGATCACAGTAGGCGATAACAATCACAGGTCACGACCTCCCATAACTCCTGCTGTCAGTGGGCGATAAATGTTCAACAGTGCGATCACAGTAGGCGATAACAATCACAGTTCACGACCTCCCATAACTCCTGCTGTCAGTGGGCGATAAATGTTCAACAGTGCAGTATCGAGTCATCATACAGTGCCAGTACAGATGTAACTATGATATTACAGATGTCCTTCAAGGATGCATCTGCAGTCCTTACAAATGGGTTGTCCTGTCGTCAGGCAGCCCTTTGGTCGGCCGGATTCCAAAGTCTGGGTCTGGCCTCGGCTGGTGTCGCACTTCACCCGACGTCATAGCTGCAGTTCTTCGGGTATAAAGGCATCAGCCGACACCATTTTCCCCAGTCTTTCTTGCCGCGTGGCGCCCGAAGCAGAAGCTGTTCGCAAGTGCCGGTCGGTCAGATCCAGAGATTACTACTACCGAATACTACAAGACTTCTAAAGCTAAGTACCCGTTGGGGACTCTTTCTTGCCTCAGCCGATGTCAGAAAAAGTGAATAACTGTTTAACTTGTGGGAAACAAATACCTCATAAAGATTTCCACTCTTACTGCTTACCTTGTTTAGGCCCAGACCACAACGTAGCAGCTTATTTAGCCTGTGCTTCTTTCAACCGACAGACGCTTAGACGTCGGTCGGAGTTTGCTGAACAGTTTTTCGCTCAGATTTTGCGTACATAATGCCGTCGGATCCTCCGACTTCACAAGTTGTTAAGAAACGCAAAGAAAAGGACCAACACTCGCGGTCTGCGGTTTCGGCCGAAACCGCGGTTAAGCAAACCGCAAGTGTCTCGGTTTCGGCCGAAACCGAGCAAACGGTTCTATCTTCAGCCGAATCCATGACTACTACCGAGGCCCCTTCTAACCTGGTTGAATCGGCCTCTGAAATTCAACCTGCTACTGTGGTTTCACAAGAATTATCGGACACCATCCCTTTGGATGTTTCAACCCCTGCACGTGGTGCTGCTAGGCCACCTGCAGCCATGTCCATAAAGGCTTTTGCCAGGGCTAAAGCAGCCAAAACCTGTGCCTGTTAAGCCCCCCTCTCACAGGCCCAGTTCCAGTTCCCAAATGCTCACTTTGGCAGAGAATCTCAACTCTTTAATAAGGGGATCCCAACCTCATCCAGACAGGGCCTCTCAACCTCCTCCAGAAAAGAGACCTAGAGCAGAGCCCCCTGAGCCAGTGTCCTCAGATGATTCTTCTGATGATACAGACAATACAGACCATCCAGAGGCTCCTTTTTCTACTTATGAAGACTCCGATGCTGAGGAATCAATTCCTTCTGCCTCTCCACCAGAGGAATTTTCCTTTGGGGAAACCTTACATGCCATGAGAGAGCAATTCCAATGGCAGGGGCAAGATTTCTCAGATTCAAGGAAAAGGCTTAGGACCTTTTGCATTTACCACAACATAGGCCTTTAGCTATACCTCCAGTTCTTCCTGTTGTAGATGATGCATTTAATGATGCTTGCACTGCTCCTGATACTTTGCCTCCAGCCCCTGCTAAGCCCGATAGGTTCTACAGGGTCCCGGACACACATCACCATTTATACAAGGCTCCTTTTGCAGATCCCGAGACTATCTCCCAGGGGCCTAAGGCAGTAGCTCGACCTCAGTTAAAACCCCCTCCCCTCTGAAAGGGAATCCAGGTCCTTAGAGAGATGGGGTAAAAAAGTATACACCTCTGCTACTCTCAGCTAGGGCATTGAACTGTCAGTTTCATATGATCCAATACCAGGAGTTTATGCTTGATCAGTTAACTAAGAAACTGTCCTCTGATGATTCTTTAGATAAGAAATATGTTCTAGAAATGGTGCATAACATTCAGCAGGTTAGTAACCATTCTTTAAAATGTGGCTATGATGCACTGGAGGCTTCCTTTAGATCAGCCATGACTGGCACAGTTATAAGAAGGCATGCATGGTTGAAAGAACAGGTCTTGCCGGATCATGTTAAAGCAAAACTATTAGATGCTCCTATGGATAAGGTCAGTTTATTTGGTTCTCCTGCTCAGCAGGTACTGAAGAAAATGGAAGAGAAGGCAAAATCTGTACAAACAGTGAAAGATTTCTTACAGGTTCAGCCTCCAAGGTTTAGCAGGAACTGGCCTTCCAAAAATTGGTCCTTTCCAGACTCCTCTAAAACACAGAGAGGCAGGAATAGGCGCTCGAGAGGCAGAAATCAATCCATAGGAGGTGCCTACAGGACGCCACTGGCAAGGTAACAACCAGCGAGGCACAGACACAACTACTACCACTACAACAGGACAATCACAGTGACTTGACTCTGGCACCGCCTACCAGGGAACAAATAGCAGCACCCTTAGGCGGAAAGTTAGCCTTATTTTCAAAAACTGGCACTACATCACAAGAGACAAGTGGATTTTGCAAACTATAGACCAAGGCTACAGGTTTCATTTCCATACTTTACCAGGAAAAAGAGGAATGCCAAACCTACCACCAAATCAAAAGACAGAAGCTCTAAAACAAATAGCTCAATTAGCAAAGATGAGAGCTGTGGAAAGGGTACCATCTATGGAACAAGGAAAGGATTTTACTCCAGACTATTCCTGGTACCAAGAAAAGAGTAAAATTGAGGCCTATTCTCGACCTGTCCACTTTAAACACATTCATCATTGTTCCAAAATTCAAAATGCTGACCCTACAGCAACTTCTTCCCATGCTGGGCAAGGAGTATTGGCTGGTGACTCTAGATCTCAAGGAGGCATACCTGCACGTCCCCATACGACCAAATTGCAGAAGATACCTCAGATTTCTTGCAGGATCAGAGCATTATCAATTCTCAGCATTGCCCTTTGGCTTATCTACTGCGCCCAGAGTGTTCACGAAATGCCTGGCATCAGTAATCGCTCACTGCAGGCTTCAGGGAATCCAAATATATCCATACCTGGATGACCGCCTGATACAAGCGGACAACAAAAACAAGCTAACAGAAGACTTACAAAGAGTCATTTGCTTACTGCAAGCCCTGGGATATACAGTCAATATAAAAAAATCAAGACTGATACCATCCCAAAGAATAACCTTCTTAGGTGCAGAATTGGACACAGTAAAACAGATGGCATTCCTAACTGCAGAAAAACAAGAACAACTTCCTCTCTACTTCTTGGCCTTAACAAAGCAGAACAAACTAACAGCAAGGAAAGTACTGCAGGCCTTGGGCTTCATGGCATCCTGCATAATCCTGGTCCCTCATGCCAGACTGCATATGAGAAAGCTACAGTGGTACCTGAAGAATTTATGGTCTCAACACAGGCACAGCCTAGAAACCGAAATACCACTAATCCCATGCCTGAAACAAGAGTTCCTATGGTGGGCTCAGGCATGCCAGTCAAACCCAGGTTTGCCTTCCACAGCATTCAACCAAGCCAAACCATCACAACGGACGCCTCAGACCTCGGGTTGGGGCCCACATGCTGGACAAGTGCATACAAGGCTTATGGACTCCAGATCAGCTGCACCTGCACATAAATCAAAAGGAAATGCTGGCAGTAAAACTAGCAATCCAGAATTTCAGACCATTCCTCCAAGAAGGGCAGTTGATGATAAGGACAGACAACACCACAGTCATGTGGTACATCAACAAACAGGGAGGCACTCATTCATACCCTCTATGCCGGATGGCACTAGACCTATGGAATATGGCTCTGAGCTACAACATTCAGTTACAAGCAATTTGTGTACCGGGAAAAGAAAACATCCTAGCAGACATATTAAGCAGAACTACCTCGGATGCTCACGAATGGATGCTACACCCGGACATCTTCAAGGTCATCACAAGGAAATGGGGACTGACATAAATAGACCTATTCGCATCCCCACTCAATCACCAGCTCAAGAAATTCTGCACAAGGACGTACCACCCACTTGCTTGGAAGGTGGACTCTCTATCCTTCAGTTGGAAAGGCCTGACAGCATATGCATTCCCACCTCTTCCTTTGATGCACAAGGTGCTATTGAAGATCAAAGAGGAACGTCCAAGGATCATTCTGATAGCTCCAGACTGGCCAAGGCAACATTGGTACCCATTACTGAGGAGCGTGTCTCGGGGGAAAATGTGGACCCTACCCCTGATTCCTTTGCTGTTAACTCAGAGCGGCTACAACACCCTGCATCCAAACCTGAAAACTCTGCAGCTGACTGCCTGGAACATTACATAAGAGCAACTAACCCAGATTTATCCCAAAGTGTTAAAGACATTATCCTTGAGGCCCGCAGACCCTCAACAAGAAGGAACTATGCAGGAAAATGGAAAAGGTTTCTCATTTGGAGTACTGAAAGGGGAAAAGATGTGTCAAAGGTAGACATTGCCAACATCCTGGAGTATTTGGCAGAGCTTTTCCATACAGGCCTGTCCTATTCCTCCATCAAGATACATGCATCAGCTATTTCTGCAGAATACAGCTCGATCCCCCTGTCTTCTCAAGATCCTCTACTCAGGCAGTTTCTGAGAGGAATTAAAATGTAAAACCTCCTAGGCAACCACCATTACCAGCATGGGGCTTGAACTTTGTGCTAGAAAAATTGACACTCCCCCCTTTCGAACCAGCAGCAACAGCAGATCTTCAACACCTATCCTGGAAAACTGTTTTTCTGCTGGCAATTACCTCAGCAAGAAGGGTTTCTGAGCTACAGGCTTTAATGGCAGTACAACCCTTCCTAATCTTCCATCAAGATAGTGTCCATGAGAAAAAATCCTACATTCATGCCTAAGGTGGTATCCAGAGTGTCTTTAAACCAGGCTATCCACCTACCTACCTTCTTCCCCAATCCACAGAACAGGGGGGAAAGACTGCTGCATACTTTGGATGTACATAGACAGTTGCGCTACTACCTGGACAGAACCAAGGGCAATAGAAAAACTGACCAGCTTCTGGTAGCATATGCAAAAGGAAGGGATGGAAAAGCAATTTCAAAACAGACAATCTCCAAGTGGATAGGAAATTGCATCAGATTCTGTTACTCCTACCATGGAAAGCAAACTCCACAGAACATAAGGCCTCATTCTACAAGGGCTACAGCCACTACCACAGCTTTCTTACGAGGAGTGGCTACCAAGGACATTATAGAGGCTGCTACTTGGACCTCCGTGCATACATTTGCCAAGCATTATAACTTACCTTTATACTCTAGATCCCGAGCAGGGTTTGCCACTGCTGTTTTGCAAGGGATCCTAACTACACCATAATTTCTTCTTCCTCCTCCCCTAGTTTGGCTATGGTATTCTACCCATTTGTAAGGACTGCAGATGCATCCTTGAAGGACATAGTACAGTTTTGTACCTACCATAAATGTAGATGTCCGAACAGGAATGCATCTGCAGTCAGGATTACCCACCCTCCTTCCCCTCTGTAGTATTCCTAGGGTATTTGCCCATCTAATAGCTAGCTGGGGGGGATCTCTTATGGTGTATTTGTTTGTATATATGTACATACATGCTTATTTTTTGTGTTTGCCTTCTACTATTTGGAAACATTGGCATTTATCCAAAATTTAGCTATCCAAGAGGGCAACTGGCATCTGGGGCAAGAAACACTGAGGAAAATGGCGTCGGCTGATGCCTTTATACCCGAAGAACTGCAGCTATGACGTCGGGTGAAGTGCGACACCAGCCGAGGCCAGACCCAGACTTTGGAATCCGGCCGACCGAAGGGCTGCCTGACGACAGGACAACCCATTTGTAAGGACTGCAGATGCATTCCTGTTCGGACATCTACATTTATGGTAGGTACAAAACTGTACTTTGTCACGACTTGTGCCTGACTTCAGAAACATATTGAAAATGTTCAATTTACCTCACAGATGTAGATCACAGTACACTCCACCGTAAAATGGGTCTGGATTATGTCTAGAGTGAATGTGTCATGTCCAATGTGACATTATGGACACGGACACATTTCCCATCAGTAGTGAACTTCGGTGACCCAATACAGCTGCGTACTTAGGAAGACATCAGCTATACAAGTCCACAGTCTCAACTATCACCAGTATCATCATGACCCAGAGCCATGGTCTGATAAGGCATTATTACCCATATCTAGGTTGGTGACATGGTGTGGCAGGACCTTAATTGACTCTATTGCGTACACTGCCATCAAGCATACCACACATTACCTACAATGCACTACTTGCATGCAATACATGCTGTACACCCACATTAAGTATTTACAAAGAAATATGACTAATCCATATTTACCTTTTCAGTTCAGCTGTTATTTACACAGTCTGCTTCAAATAATCGTAAGTCCAAACAATTTTCAAAGAATTCTAACTTTTATTGCCATAGACAAGCACATGACATGTTACACTTTCAGACATCCTTATAGCAGAGAAACATAATGCTCCGGTGTCCATTATAGACGCTGAATAGTCCTTCGACTTCCATTACACCAATGTATGTCAGTTACTCTGGGTATACTGCCAAAACCCTTCAAAAGGCAGGAAACAGACATATTCGTTGTCTTCAGGAAATTTTTGTCGTATACGTGACACTACACATGCTAGAATTACAACTCTGTTACCACGTCCCAGTCTTCGATTTTCAAAAATCCATAGCACATAAGCCCGGTATGCCACCATGCAGTATAACCTGTCAAATCACAACATCTATTTTAGCAACTTACACCTAGTCATGAATTCATCACAAGTATCACAAACCATTCTTTTCACAATTCTAGTTAGGACTATGACATGTTTGTGTGGGCAACCTGCAACAAACATTGGCCAACATACATATCTTCAGTATCACAGGAATCAAGATAACAGATGATGTTTTCCAACCTGACCCTAATACCTCAATGTTCAACTGCAGCATCAGTTTTACACCTTTCTACATTAAGCTACCAATGTGTTACCACAAACTACTCCTTTACCTTTAATAGCTGGAAAGGAAGTCAACATGATTTCCTCTGGTTGAAACAGTTACACACCACGAAGCAGGTATCCATGCTTTCCTCTGGCTATGAAAGTTAAACCAGACATAATTGGTGTTGTTCTAAAAAGTAATGTTCATACAGTGCAAGGTAAGATGTACCACCCACATAAGTTTCAGCTGAGAGGATTTATGTGCTGTAACAGCAACTATCTTTCGAATTAGACACTCCTCCCTTACCTATTGGTCCACTGTATGTTGCATGATCGCCTTGTAACCTAGTGCATTGACCGCAGAATCAATTCTAGTACAACAGGGATTAGGCATGCCATTTCAAAGTCTGTGTGATCAGTGATGCACACTGGCTGAATAGCGAGTTCAAGCTGAGCAATTTTAGCGCGTGCTCGATGGGACGATACACAGCAGTAGCATTCACGGGTGGTATTAATTAAAACACACTTTTCACACGTGCACCAAGTTATGCTCTCTGTGTTCTCTTCATGTGCTTCTACATCACTGCTTCCACTGCTGTATCAGCGGCGTTTTGGTCTTCTTTCTCCCGGTGCATATTTGGGTGCAAAACTGAAAGGAACTGGACCGTGCATATTCATCCCGAACATCACGCCAAATAATTCTGTGAAGTGCAGAAAGCAACACATTGTCCAGTAAAACATGACATCAGTCCAGTAGCAGAGCAGAGATGCATGGCATTTCCCAGTTTCAATCACTGCTGAAGCATACCACATTTTAAACATGAACAGGGATACATGACATGTGTAAGCTGATGAAACGTTTGACTAAAGTTTCACGTACTCTGCAAGTTTTACCATAGACAGTAGACTTCATCTACACTATGAATTCACATTTGGCTAATACATGTACTGACTGCACAGCACAATACAAAAATAGTTACAGTATCGCTAACTTTGAAGCACAATTACCACTCAGAAGATGATGGTGACGTAGTCATATCCTTGTACTGCTGCTATAATCAATTTATTCCGTTTGACAAAAACGCAACTTAATGGAGTCTATGATGGACTGGCAGCGACAGTAAATGGGTATGCTAACCATGCTTTTTCTGACCAGAGTAGGTGATGGTAACCATGCTTTTTCTGACCAGAGTAGGTGATGGTAACCATGCTTTTTCTGACCAGAGTAGGTGATGGTAACCATGCTTTTTCTGACCAGAGTAGGTGATGGTAACCATGCTTTTTCTGACCAGAGTAGGTGATGGTAACCATGCTTTTCTGACCAGAGTAGGTGATGGTAACCATGCTTTTCTGACCAGAGTAGGTGATGGTAACCATGCTTTTTCTGACCAGAGTAGGTGATGGTAACCATGCTTTTTCTGACCAGAGTAGGTGATGGTAACCATGCTTTTTCTGACCAGAGTAGGTGATGGTAACCATGCTTTTTCTGACCAGTGTAGGGTGATGGTAACCATGCTTTTTCTGACCAGAGTAGGTGATGGTAACCATGCTTTTTCTGACCAGAGTAGGTGATGGTAACCATGCTTTTTCTGACCAGAGTAGGTGATGGTAACCATGCTTTTTCTGACCAGAGTAGGTGATGGTAACCATGCTTTTTCTGACCAGTGTAGGGTGATGGTAACCATGCTTTTTCTGACCAGAGTAGGTGATGGTAACCATGCTTTTTCTGACCAGAGTAGGTGATGGTAACCATGCTTTTTCTGACCAGAGTAGGTGATGGTAACCATGCTTTTCTGACCAGAGGTGATGGTAACCATGCTTTTTCTGACCAGAGTAGGTGATGGTAACCATGCTTTTTCTGACCAGAGTAGGGTGATGGTAACCATGCTTTTTCTGACCAGAGTAGGGTGATGGTAACCATGCTTTTTCTGACCAGTGTAGGGTGATGGTAACCATGCTTTTTCTGACCAGAGTAGGTGATGGTAACCATGCTTTTTCTGACCAGTGTAGGGTGATGGTAACCATGCTTTTTCTGACCAGAGTAGGTGATGGTAACCATGCTTTTCTGACCAGAGTAGGTGATGGTAACCATGCTTTTCTGACCAGAGTAGGTGATGGTAACCATGCTTTTTCTGACCAGAGTAGGTGATGGTAACCATGCTTTTTCTGACCAGAGTAGGTGATGGTAACCATGCTTTTTCTGACCAGAGTAGGCGATGGTAAGCATCAAAGGTTTATGTATGGCTGAGTTGGCAGTAAGGGTGGAAATGCATGCAGTGATGTCATACGGCAGTTATCGAAGTTTGATGTATATGCCAAACACAAAAAAAAGAAAAAAAAAAGCAGGAAACAGTCATTCAACCGTGCAGAAAAAGAAGGGAAACAGTTACTGAACCGTGCATCAGAACTTTTACCTGTACTCTGACATTCACCTGTAGTTAACCAAAGCAACCGTTCCAGGTATTCGCGGCATTGCTTTCCTGTCGAGCAGTTAATAACGTCGTAACTAGTATTGCTAGTCCCAGAACAACATAGACCACCTTATAACCCATTTTTTTAGCAACATTCAGGGTAGCTCTTGACAGATTTTGGAGTCAACTGAATGCCGCAAGTTACTAAAGGCCCATGCAGAAACTCTGTTGTCTGGATGCATTGATTCCAGTGTTCAATTTCCCTAACAAAAGTGTTGATCAGCGAGTACTGGCTGTAAACATAGGGGATGTGTAATCCACCATTTACCAGGAAGCATATTCAAATTGATAGAAATAGTAGGTGTGCTATCCACAACAGTCATGGTATACAAAAAACAGAGGCAAATGGGGTCCTATACAAATGATTTCTGCTCTTGTGGGAGCAATACACTCACTTGGTCAGTAAATGTTCAACACATGCCATAGTACAAAGTTATTAGTAGGGTCAGTGCATACCCATGGTACATTTTTATCTTCACCCCTCAGCTGGCACCAGAGCTTTCCTTGCCCTCACCACATTAGCCATGACAACTGAGACAGACCCAAGAGTACATTCAGTGTTTTTTATATTACACGTTATCAAGCCTGTGGCTATGTCACATTGCTGTGTACTGACCTATGAACTGACTACTTGTGTCACTACAGACAAACACATACATTAACCAGTCAAACACATTTTCTTGCGTGCTTGGTCAGCACATTTATTTACAAACCAGGACAACTGTGCGCCTTTGTTTTCGCAAATAGTACAGACTCTCTCAAATGACATAGAAGTATATCAAGTCCACTGTCACTAAGGTGAACACTGTCAAACCGGTATAACTCTGGGAACCGAGCCTTTATAGCGGTATGATGAATCACAGATCCTTTGCACAGCTGCATCTGTCCCCACATGAAGCTATTGTGCAGTCTTCTAATTTTATCAATGGCCTTAATGCTACGTGCTCCCTTCCAATCCATCCTTTGTATGATGTCTGACCATACGATATGCAGATTAGGCCACCATGTAAGCAGTCTCCACAAAATTTTCATAATTTCCACTTTCATATCCACAAGGGGGCATGTGGTCAGGTCATTTCCTCCCAGATGCAGTACAAGGATATCTGTTTTTTCACCTCTGCCGTTTTTCTCACACAGCAGGCATAGCAGACCATCCCACTGCAAGTTCGGACTCACTTTGCCACAGATTTTTGGCTCCTATTTCTACAGCTCTTCTCGATGACCAGTGCACGTAGTAATGGCCACATATCCACACCTGGAGAGGTCTCTGAGGGACACCTAAACCAACACAGATCATGGTGTTAACAGCCCACTACTGTGACCGTTAGTCTGAGCAGTAAAAAAAGAGAAAGCAGCTCAACTCAAACTGTATACAATACTGACCTTCCATCTGCATGCCTTGCTACACTGTGCATTTATCTGGTTCCATCACAGTACCCACACTGAAAGAATTGAAAGGAATACTGATGTTCTTCATCTCACATTGCTGCAGTCCTTACACTTGGGTAGTCCGCTGTCCTCGGTCGGCCCGAATATCAAAGTATAAGGCTGACGTCGGTCAAGGCGCATTAGACTGACATCAGGACGTCAGGGTACAAATGCGCATGACCGACGTCATATCCTCAGTCTTTTTTGCCGCATGGTCCGATGCAGAAGCAGCATTGCAAGTGCCGGTTGGCATTCTGAAATTTTCGATTTGGAGTTTCAGACCGAGTCAAAGTTGGCTAAGTACCCGTTAGAATATTTTAGTTTTTCTTGCCTCAGTGGTTTACCGGATGTCAGAAAAAAGTGAATAATTGTATTTCTTGTGGGAAACAGATACCGATAGGGACTATCATACTTTGTGTATTCCTTGTTTAGGGCCTGAGCACGGCGTTGTTGGGTGTCGCTCTTGTGCTAGATTCAATAAGCGCACTATAAAGAAGGTTAGATTGTGCCAGGTTAGTCTTGAAGCGGTGCAATTATAAAATGCCGTCGGATGCTCCGGCGCCCGCTTCTTCGAAGCGCAAGGACAAAGCAGTTAAGCCTAGGCTAGAAGAACCGTCCCGGACGCCGGTTCTTTAGAGGTGTCTGTGGAGCCGGTGGTTCCACGGAGGTTTCTTTGGGATCCCAGGGAGACTTATTGCAGGATGTGGCCTCTCAGGAGGCAGGTCAGGCTAATGGGGCTTCTCAGGTTACTATACTCCCTCCCTTCCTAGGGTGGTTAGGCCCTCTCCTTCTGTTTCCAAGGCTTCTCCCAGAGGCAGGCCAGGTTTAGCTTCAGTTGGTGTCACCCCTAGTTCTTCAGGAACTGTGCCCAAGAAGCATATGCTTAAAATGGCAGAAGATTTGATTACTTTGATTAGGGTTCTTTGCCCCTCCTGATAAGAGACCTAGGGTGGAGCCTGAGCTAGGGAGTTTTGAGCAGGCTTCGATGTTTCAGAGTCTTGGCTGAAGACTTGCAGGAGTATTCCTTATTCTGATTCTGATGTGGATGATTCTACTCCTTCTGCTTCTCCTCCTGAGGATTTTTCTTTTCAGAAACTCTTCATTCCATGAGGGAGCATTTTAAGTGGGAAGGTCAGGACTTCTCTGATTCCAGGAAAAGGCTTAGGGAATTTTGTTTTACCCCAGCATAGGCCTTTGGCTATACCTCCTGTTTTGGATGTGGTGGAAGATGTTTTTACAGAGGCTTCTCTTAATCCTGATTCTTTGCCTCCTGCTCCTGTTAAACCGGATAGGTATTACAGGGTGCCTGAGGCTCATAAGTATCTTTTTAAGAGTCCTAGGGCAGACCCAGAAACTGTTAGCCAGGGGCCTAAAGGTGTTAAGGCTTCTGTTGTCAAGAATCCGGTTCCTACAGATAAAGAGGCCAGGGCCTTGGATAGATGGGGAAAGAAAGTTTATACTTCTTCCACTCTAGCTATGAGGGCTTTGAATTGCCAGTTTCACATGTTGAAATACCAAAACTATCTCCTTTCACAATTGAAGTCTAAGGTTGATGCTCTGGCGGAAGGTATTGATTGTAAAGAGTTACAAGATTTAGTACATGTTTCTGAACAGGTGGGTAAGCATTCTTTGCAATGTGGTTTTGATGCTGTACAGGCCTCGTCTAGGGTGGCTGCCACTGGGTCAGTTCTTCGCAGGCACGCCTGGCTGAGGGATCAGAATTTTTCTGACTATGTTAAAACAAGGATTTTAGATGCTCCTTTACAATCTGATGTGTTGTTTGGTTCTCCTGTTGAGGCAGTTTTAAAGAAAATGGAAGACAAGGCTAAGTCTATGCAGACTGTTAAAGATTTTTTTGCAGGTTCAGCCTCCAAAGTTTAGTAGAAATTGGCCTACTAAAGGGTGGACGTATCCTTCTTATGATTCCCAGTCTAGGGGTAGATCTAGACGTGGTAGGGGCAGAGCTCAGGGCTCTTTCAGGCCTAGAACAGGGAGTTCTCCTGCACAGTTTTCGGGTGAGGGCAGGGGTCAGTCCTTTCGTAAACAGACCCAATGACCTACCTTTTCAGCTGCCAGAGCCTTCTCGTCTGGCAGCACCTTTGGGAGGAAGGTTGGCACTTTTCAAAGAAAATTGGAGTTTAATTACCCAAGACAGATGGGTATTGGATATCATACGCCACGGTTACAGGTTTTATTTCCATACCTTGCCTCCTTTCAAAGGCATGCCAGACGTTCCTCCTCAACAAAGAATAGAGGCTCACAAGCAAATTTCTCTGTTACTCCAAATAGGGGCCATACAGCCGGTCCCTATGCCAGAAGTGGGCCTAGGATTTTATTCTCGCCTGTTCCTAGTACCAAAGAAAGGGAACACGTGGAGACCAATTTTGGAATTCTCTATCCTCAACACTTATCTGGACATTCCCAAGTTCAAAATGTTGACGTTACAGCAGCTTTTACCTCTGCTGGGCAAAGATCATTGGATGGTAACTTTGGATCTCAAGGAGGCTTATCTTCATGTTCCTATCAGACTGAGTTGCAGGAAGTATCTGCGTTTTCGAGCTGGGACTTCTCATTATCAGTTCTCTGCATTGCCCTTTGGCTTATCTACTGCGCCCAGTGTGTTCACGAAAGTTCTGGCTCCAGTGATAGCTTTCCTCAGGTTAAAAGGAATACAGATCTATCCTTATTTGGACGATTGCCTGATTCTGGCTCAAGGAAGGGACGAGCTTCTTCATCATTTGGATTATGTGATAGCAGTGCTAAGATGCCTGGGGTATTCTGTGAACGAAATAAAGTCCAGTCTAATACCCTCTCAGGACATGTGCTTTCTGGGTGTGAGACTGAATACAGCATCCCAGATGGCCTTTTTGACCAGCATCCCAGATGGCCTTTTTGACCCCGGACAAACAAAAGAATCTTTCCCTTTACTTTCATCAGTTGTCTCATCAGTCCAGGCTGACTGCAAGGACAGTCCTTCAAGCCTTGGGGTTCATGGCATCTTGTATTCTGGTGCTTCCCAATGCCAAACTGCATATGAGGAAGCTACAATGGTATCTCAAAAATGTATGGACACAGCACTGCCAGGATTTGGACACTGTCATTCAAATAATACCTTGCATTCAAAAGGAATTGTTGTGGTGGGCTCAGGAATGTCACCTAAACAAGGGACTCTCTGTGACCCGCCAGAGGCGAGTCAGATTCTAACGACAGATGCCTCAGACAAAGCTTGGGAGCTCATCTGAATGGAAAGTGGATACAAGACAAGTGGCCTGCCAGACTACAACATCTACATATCAACTTGAAAGAGATGTTAGCAGTCCAGTTTGCATTAATAGCTTTCAAGGATTTACTTCTTCCAGGGCAGGTGTTGATTCTAACAGACAACACAACTGTCATGTGGTACATCAACAAGCAAGGCGGAACACATTCTTATCCTCTATGCAGGCAAGCAATGATTTTGTGGGAGACTGCTCTCAGTTTACAGCTAAATCTTCAGGCAAGGTTTCTGCTGGGAGCACAGAACTCCTTAGCAGATGTGTTGAGCAGACAAATTATGGATCCCCACGAGTGGAAATTGGATCCTCATGTATTTCAGAAATTGACAGTGTCATGGGGAACTCAGACATAGATCTGTTCGCTTCTCCACTAAACCACCAGCTGCCAAAGTTTTGCACAAAAGGTTTCATCCCACAGCTTGGAAAGTGGATGCTCTTTCTTTCAATTGGAGCAATCTTCATGTGTATGCCTTTCCGCCTCTGCCTCTCCTCCCAAAGGTACTACTAAAGGCCAGACAAGACAAGCCAAGGATGATTTTGATAGCTCCAGATTGGCCTCGACAGCATTGGTACCCATTACTGAGAAGCCTGGTACGGAAGCCTCCATGGCCTTTGCCTTCGATTCCACACCTGTTGTCTCAGGAGGACAGTCATTTGCTCAATGTCAAGCTTCACTCTCTGCACCTAACAGCCTGGCATATTCTGTTTTGAACCATAGTGGGCCTCCACTTCCACAGCAAGTTTTGAATGTTATTTTGGAAGGTAGAAGGCCTAGTACAAAGAAAGTGTACGCAGATAAATGGAAGAGATTTTTATTTTGGAGTGCAGCAAAGGATTTTGATGTTTCTGAGCCTAATATAAGTGTGGCTCTTCAATATCTTACTGAGTTACTGGACAAAGGTTTGTCCTTCTCTTCTCTTAAGGTTCATGCTGCAGCAATTTCGGCTCACTATGATTGTGACCCACCATTGTTTTCTCATCCTTTGTTCAAGCAATTTCTTAGAGGGGCAAAGAATATAAGACCCCCACGAAGAGCTCCTACTCCTGCTTGGGATCTCAATTTTGTGTTGGAGAAACTCACTCTACAACCTTTTGAGCCTGCAGCTACTACTGAATTAAAGTTTTTATCATGGAAGACTGCTTTTTTGTTGGCTATTACCTCTGCAAGAAGGGTTTCTGAGTTGCAGGCCCTTATGGCGTTGAGCCTTTCTTAATTTTCCATAAGGATAGGGTATCTTTACGTACTAATCCTTCCTTTATGCCTAAAGTGGTTTCTAGTGTGGCTTTAAACCAAACTATTCATTTGCCTACTTTTTATGCAAATCCCCAAAATAAAGGGGAAAAGATTTTGCACACTTTAGATGTACACAGGCAGTTGCGATATTATTTGGACAGAACTAAAGGGTTCAGGCAGTCTCAGCAGTTATTTGTTTCTTTTGCTTTGAGTTCTCAGGGCAAGCCTGTGTCAAAACAAACTATTTCTAAGTGGATTGGTTTTTGTATTGCTTTCTGTTATTCCCATCATGGCAAGGAGATTCCAGCTGGGATTAGGCCTCATTCCACTAGGGCTACTGCCACTTCGACAGCTTTTTGAGGGGTGGCAACTAAGGATATTTTGGAGGCAGCTACTTGGAGTTCAGTGCATACTTTCTCTAGGCATTATCACCTACCACTTTACTCTAAATCCAGGGCTGGTTTTGCCACTGCTGTTTTGCAGGGCATTTTGGCAGCTCCTGCTTCCTTATAGTTTGGCCATCCTCCCTTACCTCTGCTTTGGGATTCTACCCAAGTATAAGGACTGCAGCAATGTGAGATGAAGAACATAGTACAGTTTTGTACCTACCATAAATGTAGATGTTCGAAGATCCACATTGCTGCAGTCCAATTTACCCTCCCTCCTTCTCCTCTGTAGTTAGAGGCGGTTGTGTGGGTTGGGTTGTCACTATGTTGTATATTGTATATATTGTACATATTTTTAGTGCTAGGATGGTTGGTTGTTTGTTTGCTGTCTTTTGGTTTTGACCTTTATTTTTAGGGTCTTCTGACATCTGGGGCAAGAAAAGACTGAGGATATGACGTCGGTCATGCGCATTTGTACCCTGACGTCCTGATGTCAGTCAAATGCGCCTTGACCGACGTCAGCCTTATACTTTGATATTCGGGCCGACCGAGGACAGCGGACTACCCAAGTGTAAGGACTGCAGCAATGTGGATCTTCGAACATTTACATTTATGGTAGGTACAAAACTGTACTTTACAAAGCATTCTGCATTTATGTCCCTGACAAATGATGTCATTCTTATAGTGGCACACTGCTTTCTCAATGCAAAAATCCATTCTCTTAATTTACAGTTAATACAGGCTGCCTTCCTACACATGAAAATCATTAGCTGCTGGCACACAGCGTTGAAAGGGAATATCAGAAACCCACAAACCAGCAACAGGCAAAGTCTGTAGTTAGACACTGCATCTCACAGTAGTAATAATCTGGCTGTGTGTCCAAAAAACTATTATCAACAGTAGATGGGTCACAGCCAGGTGTCAAAAACATGTGTCCGCTACAGCCAAAACACTATCTAGGCTCACAAAGTCAGTCAGTGAGATATGATTCCATATGTATGCAGTCACCTTCTTACAACTGATCCCTTATCATGCCTGCCTTCTGCATAGTTCTAGAAGGTAACATGTTGTCAAATTAAACTGACATATGTCACATCAGCGTGCACATTAACACATGCAGGTATGTTTCTGATAATGTGTATACACATACTGTATGGGGGCCATGTAATTCAGGACATACACACGTTTGTACTGCTAGAATAGGAAATATTGTTTTGACATAATTTCAATACAGGAGTTATCATAAAGAAAGTGAGCAATGGTAAAAAACACACATCTTTGGAGAAACATGATGTGGTACTGGACCCTCAAAGACATATGCATGTGGTGTTGTAGCTTGGAAGCAATTTTAGAGAGAGATATGAAACTATTATACAGACTGTATTTTTAATAAGTCAATTTGACATTTTTCTAGATTATTATTTTTTTCCCCAGCAGCAGTCACCCCTCCTGTAATAACCCCCCTGCCAACACTGGTGGACGAAAGCATATGTACCAACAATCCTAAGCCCCAAAGTGACAATTGCAAAAGCAACCTACCAAAAACACTATTTGAAACTTTTTACAGGGGGCAAGGCCGTAACACACTCCTAAGTGGGGGCAACCCCAGCACACCAATTAATATGTACCATATCCATCATTGCAGCAAGTTGAAGGGGAAAATCCTAAGCACCCGTGGAGAATATTGGGGTACAACCAAATACTGTCACACTCTGGAGCGGTAACTTCCCCTCATGTATCAATAGACTTGCTCAACATTTCCGGGAATTCCTAAATTACAATGGCCTGGAGAAACTCTTTCCTACCCCCACTAGAGGTAGCAACATTTTCACCGGGTCATTATCAACAGGGGTGACCCTTGCTGTACAGCAATAGTCAACTCCTCCCTGGTTAGATTCGACCACACACCCTTGAACCTATGAACCTATCAACCGTATACATCTTGCTACTTTTTCACCTCACATATTCTTCACTAATACTATTGTGCTATATAGCTCTTTCCACTAAAATTGTACATACTTACACACACACTGACATACACACACATACATGCACATTTATTACAGTAAGGTTCATAGGTTTGTACTAGGCTATCGGCCCTAGGGCCTATTCAAGCCTAGCCATAACAATTCCCTGGATATTTCTCCCACAACATTTACTTCTCTGGGCCCCTGTCTAGCAGGGCGACTGACATGATCCCCGGGGGGAATTTCCTATCTCCCATCCAATCATCAAGGTTCCTTTTGAAGAGGGCCAATGAGGCGCTCTGCTTGACATGTATGGGGAGTCTCTGGGCCAAGAAACTATTCCTCCAGCATGTTTTGTTCATTGTGATGACAAGGTTTAGATCCCTGGAGCGTGTGGCTCTGAGGGATTGGGATTTCTTTAAGTGGAGCATGTCCCACAGCTCAGGATTTGACATGGCCTTGTATGTTAAGCAGAGATCGCCTCTGAGTAGACGATATGCCACAGAGTATAGCTGGAGTTTTTTTTAGACAGTCAGCATATGGCATCTGCTTTAGGCCTGTGATTCTTTTAGTGAGTTTCTGTGACCTTTCCAGCTGTTTCAGATGTCTTGTGAGGTACATGCCAAATGGGGCATTATACTCTGTAATGGGTCTAATGAGGGATGAGTACAGTGGGACAATGACCTCCTTTTTCTGGATGAAAAGCCCTTAGTGATGAGGTGTGCCACATAGTTATCAAAAGTGAGACCACTGTCCACCTGTGTCCCTAAGTCTCTCATCACACTTTCGATGTTTAGCGTCCTGCCACCTATGTGGTAATTCATGGGTACATGTTTTTTTCCAAAGGGGATAACTATACATTTCTTGGCATTAAGCTTGAGCCCATGGCTCTGGCACCAGGCATCTGTTTTTGTAAGGCCTTTTTGTAGAATATCAACATAATTTGGGGATTCAATAATGACTCCCAGTTTGCAGTCATCTGCAAACTTTTTGTTAGCCAGTGTCCCTTAGTGTTGGCCTGTACTTCAGAGAAGTAGATGCCAAACAAGAGTGGCCCCAGGACTGAACCCTGAGGTACGCCACTTGTCTAGAGCTGGATTTAGAGTCAGCTACTTTTACAGTCTGGGTTCTGTCAGTAGGCCAGTTGGCAATCTATTGAGTGATGTAGGGATGTATGCCCAGCTTAGTAAGTTTATCTATGATTCCAGAGTGGAGGATGGTGTCAAAGGCCTTGGCGAGGTCCAGATAGGCTGTGTGGACCGCCTTACCCTCGTCCACAGCTCTGGAGACTGAGTCGAAGAAGTCAATCAGATTCAGGAGACCAGATCGGCCCTTCACAAACCCAAACTGTGTAAGCACCTTGAAAATGCATAAATACTGATATACACACAAGTATTGGATACTTACATACATGCTCATAAGTAAGCCGACCCAAACAGAGGTAGTTAGAAAAAAAATCTCATACATATTTCTTGACAAGCCTATCTTGTAACATATTACATATGGTACTTGTGCTACAAGTAAGGTATATCTAAATATGTGTAGCTGTCTCTCTTTCTCTCTCTCTATGGGGGTGGTGGTGCTCTGATAGAAAAAAGCATTTAGATGCATTGAAGTTTAAACCTGTCCTTAAATTTTTTGACACATTCACCCCTTTTTAAAGCAGAGACACACAACTATTAACCCCATGTGAATCATGAAGGATTGGGTACCACAAAGCCATTTAGGGAGGTGAGAGAGGTCTTTCATGTGTAAATACTCACCTGTAGACAGACAACAGTAGAGCCAAGATTACTCTGAATAGGACTGAATAGCAGAGACAGACAATTATGAAGCCAAGCTGACTCACAAAGGGTTGAATACCAGGATGGCAGTTAGGACAGTGAGAGAAGTCTTTCATGTGGAAATACTCGACTGGAGACAGAAAACTGTAAAGAAAGGACGATTATTTTGCTATTGTTCACTTCAAAGCACTCAACACAGTAGGGGTAAAGGAGAGCTAACACCTCTGGAAAGTCTTACATTTGCAGCTCAGTTAAATGGTAATATGTATAAAATGCTTACATTTGCAGCTCAGTTAAATGGTAATATTACAAAATGCTTACATTTGCAGCTCAGTTAAATGGTAATATTACAAAATGCTTACATTTGCAGCTCAGTTAAATGGTAATATTACAAAATGCTTACATTTGCAGCTCAGTTAAATGGTAATATTACAAAATGCTTACATTTGCAGCTCAGTTAAATGGTAATATTACAAAATGCTTACATTTGCAGCTCAGTTAAATGGTAATATTACAAAATGCTTACATTTGCAGCTCAGTTAAATGGTAATATTACAAAATGCTTACATTTGCAGCTCAGTTAAATGGTAATATTACAAAATGCTTACATTTGCAGCTCAGTTAAATGGTAATATTACAAAATGCTTACATTTGCAGCTCAGTTAAATGGTAATATTACAAAATGCTTACATTTGCAGCTCAGTTAAATGGTAATATTACAAAATGCTTACATTTGCAGCTCAGTTAAATGGTAATATTACAAAATGCTTACATTTGCAGCTCAGTTAAATGGTAATATTACAAAATGCTTACATTTGCAGCTCAGTTAAATGGTAATATTACAAAATGCTTACATTTGCAGCTCAGTTAAATGGTAATATTACAAAATGCTTACATTTGCAGCTCAGTTAAATGGTAATATTACAAAATGCTTACATTTGCAGCTCAGTTAAATGGTAATATTACAAAATGCTTACATTTGCAGCTCAGTTAAATGGTAATATTACAAAATGCTTACATTTGCAGCTCAGTTAAATGGTAATATTACAAAATGCTTACATTTGCAGCTCGGTTAAATGGTAATATTACAAAATGCTTACATTTGCAGCTCAGTTAAATGGTAATATTATAAAATGCTTACATTTGCAGCTCAGTTAAATGGTAATATTACAAAATGCTTACATTTGCAGCTCAGTTAAATGGTAATATTACAAAATGCTTACATTTGCAGCTCAGTTAAATGGTAATATTACAAAATGCTTACATTTGCAGCTCGGTTAAATGGTAATATTACAAAATGCTTACATTTGCAGCTCAGTTAAATGGTAATATTACAAAATGCTTGATAAGCTGCTTAATGGTTTTGAAAAGTCCTTCACAGCAGGAAATTACAGCAAAGTCAAGAGGATGCCTATGTGTCTGCAGACAGTGGCCTAGCATGTGTCCATCACTGAAGCTTTAGACTAAATGGCATTTGAAATTCTTTAAATAATGACGTGCGTGATAAAAGGTAAATGCCAGTAACAGCAGGGGTTGAAGGAGAGGTAACACCTCTTGAGAATGTTGCATATGCAGCTTAGGGATAAATGGTAATGTGTAGTGAACGCTTTCTAGCTGATGAATGTTTTTTGAATAGTATTTCACAGCAAGTCCAGAAGATGCCTGTGTCTGCAGACTGTGACTCATCCTCTAACTCAAACCCTGCCACAATACACCTGGCGATCTAGCTCCTACCTTCCTCAAACTATCTGCAGACAGCATCGCCTTCCCCATATCGGTACTTATAAAGAGATCCATGCAGGAATTATATGTCTTTTCCATGCGGCGTTTTGCCTTTATCACCCTACACAAAGGTGGAAATAATACTGACACCACAAACTTGAGGCCTATCACCATCCTTCCTCCTCTGCCTGATAATCCTGATAGTATACCATACAACTTAAAAATCAGCAATACGTACAGCCCCTTGTAACCTCTATTAAAGCTATTTAACATGAATTTTGTAACGGGCTATATCCCTGAGGCCTGGAAAACAGCCAGCATGATGCCCATACATAATGGGGGGGGGGGTCCAACCATGAACCCCAGATATTACAGACCCATCAGTCTAAGCAGCCTTACTTATAAAACCATGGAATGGATCATTTCTGACCTCATAAATCTAGACATTGATAATCAGTTAAGTAGACCCACAACAATTTGGTTATGTTACAGGTAGATTTTGCCTTCTTAATCTTATAAATTTCTTGCAAGGGTAACTGAAGCATTTGATGGTGGTAGTGTGGTGTACACAACATACCTACACCTTTTAAAGCTTTCCATACTATTCTTCAAGCAGACATCGTTGACGGACTGGTGAACCTCATGTAGCATTGTGGATAGCAGATTGGTTGTTGGGACAGAAGACATCATCAAAGTTTCAAGTGCCAACTTAGAAAGTAAAAATGTGACAGGCCAGGTTCTGCAAGGTCTAGTATTGGTCCCTGTTCTGTTCTAAAGTTATATCTCTGCCCAACAGTCCTATATCCTAAGTATCTAGTTCACTTACCACTTTATAACTAGGGATTGTTATTCCAGCATCCACTGATATGAAGGTGCTCAATGGTGGGCTAGGCTTTGCAACCAACGTGTGCAAGGACAATGACCTCGCACTTAATGTCAAAAATGTAGTTTAGTCCATTCAGGTAAAATAAATAAGTCCACACTATACCACATATATGGTATCCTCCTTAAGATCCATGTTGATGGCTTCCCATCCTTTGGTTATCATGGTTCCACTGGGGTTAGAAATTCCTTCTACCTGCCCAAACTGACAATGAAGGGCATTTCATTCAGAGCAAAAAAAAGTCTCCGTTCCCCTGTCCCATTTGAATATAATGCTTCCTTTAGATTAAAATCATATAACTAAGAATTGAGCTGTGTGCTTATTTTGAGCAGTAAATAGTCTTTTAGCATTTTGTTTATTAGTTTATTCATGACAGAAAAACTTATTTTCTTTCTAACCACTGACCTAGTCTTTTTAATACCTACGTGTGTTTCAGGTGTTATTACAATGCATTTCTTCTGGAGTTATTTTGACATAATCACTATACTGTCCTTTATTCAACTTTCTTCAGTTTAAGGTACTGGTCAGAACTCATTAAATGTCCGAGTAGTATGCTGTTTGCACCTGTCCTGGAAATGGTCACAAGCAGAATGACCCAGTCTAGTAGCAGTTCATAGGCTTGGGTTATGCTCCAGTGCAGTAAGCCCAACTATGCCACAAGATATGTACAACTGTATACATAATAACATGCAAATGAAATAAGATAGTAATGAGTCCCTAATTATATTAAAACCGATGCAGACGGAACATACTTGTGATCCATAGTTGCCTGTAGAGGAAATTGTTCAGCTATGTGTACGTGATTATAAAAGGGCAGATCACACCAAAATGTTGCAAGACCTCCAAGGCAGAAATGCACTTAACCACCACAACACAACACAAACCACAAGACACACAGCACGCCCCTCAATCTAATCCCCTAAGGCAAAACAGCTTGCCCAATACACTAATCATAGGTGACTCAATAGTGAGGTACACTGATGTCCCACTCACTAGGTTGAATAAGGAGAAGGTAACAGTCAGCTGGGGTCTACATGACGTTGTTGAAGTTTTACAACTTTGAAAGCTATATGGTCAAACCCATATGTTCGAAGTTATGAAACTTTGAAAACTTAATAAAAATAATAAAAAAGTACCTGATGGTTGTAAGCAGGGGGGCAAGCCCACCTGCACCTCCCACACCCCCGCTCTTTAAATATACCAACTCCGAGATCGCACTACAGTGTAGTAAAGGCAAATCTTCCCTTTCTGCACTGCACTGCAGTGTAGTGCAGTCTCATAGTTGGTATATTTAAAAATGATGGGGGGTGTGCAGGGGGGCTTACTCCCCATCATCCATGTGCAACTAACAACCGGCAAAACTGCAATTCAAATTGTAGCTTGCTACAGATCACCCACTATGACCCAGGACCCCCATTCTACATTTCTGGAGACACTGGAAAATATGAATGTCCTACAACATGCCCTAATATTGGGAGATTTCAATTACCCAAACATTAACTGGGAGAACTACTCAAGTACTAACTCCCTTGCTGAACGCTTCCTAGAATTTATAAACGCGAACGCCCTGGATCAACTGGTCAACATCCCCACCAGAGGTGACAACATATTGGACCTGGTCATCACCAACATGGGCAACCGGTGTTCTACACCGGAGGTCAACCCCTCGCTGGTTAGATCAGACCATAGACTAATCACTCTGGATATCCACATTCTGCCCTCACACCCAATTAAGGAAACCACCGTGAAAAACTTTTCAAAAACAAACTTCACGTTACTTAAGACTGAGGTGGAAAGGTTCACAACCCCCATGCTCAAGAACAACGCTGTCCAAGCTGCTGAATCCCTTACAAAGCCACTCTATGAGCACCTGCAAGAATGCATGGATCGTGCTATCCCAAGCAAAACCAAGATTCACTCCTCCAAGAAAAGGAAACCAGTCTAACAAGCTATACAATAGAAGGAGGAAACTAGTACAGAAAAGTAAAATCCCAAGAAGGAAAGACACCCCTGATCAGTATCAGCAAGAAACTACAATCCCTCATAAAATCATCTAAGGCTAGCTTCAAAAGAAAAATTGCCAAGGACTCCAAAGATAACCACAAAGCATTCTTTAGCTATGTCAAGAACCTAAGTGGAAGCTCTCAGATCTGCTCTGAGTTAGTGCAGAATGACACAGAATACACTGAACCGACTGATATTGCCAGCATTCTGGCAGACAGGTTTAGTGCAAGCTTCACCCCAAGAAGAATGTAGAGCCCTAGCATTCACTGACACACAGGTTAAAACAGCCCTATCCAAAGCCAAAAATACAGTTTCAATGGGACTGGACAGTGTCCAAGGCTGTGTCTTACATGAGCTCCAAAATGAACTAAGCCTTCACCTAAACACACTGTTCAAACTCAGCCTCTCTACAGGCTATGTACCCAATGAGTGGCACACAGCTACAGTCATCCTGCTCCACAAAGGTGCAGCCACAACGGACCATGGGAGCTATCGCCCTATAAGCCTGACTAGCCTAATCTGCAAGGCTGTGGAGTGCATCATCATGGACTTCATTAACAGAGACATTGAGAACCTCCAAACATTGGACCCTACCCAGTTTGGCTTTAAGGGCAAATCATGCCTCCTAAACCTGGTGGACTTCTTTGAGACAGTTACCAAGGCTTTAGACGAGGGAAAGTAGGTCCACACAGCCTACCTAGACCTCGCAAAGGCTTTCGACACCATCCCCCATTCTGGTATTATAGACAAGCTCAGCAGACTGAACCTAAACCCATATGTCATGAGATGGATTGCCAGTTGGCTCACTGATAGAACCCACACGGTGAGAGTTGCAGGCTCTAGGTCCGACTCTAAACCGGTTACAAGTGGCATCCACCACGGCTCAGTCCTGGGACCCCTCCTTTTCAGTATATACTTGTCATAGGTATAGGCAAGCACAGGAGGACTATGGCTGACCTAGTTCGCAGACTACTGCAAACTGGGGGCCATAACTGACTCTCTGGCTGATGCAGACATCCTCCAGAATGGTCTCACTGAGACGGATACCTGATGTCAAACTCATGGCCTCAAGCTAAATGCTACACTTTCTTGCATGCTTTGCAAGCACATTTATTTACAAACCAGGATATTTGTGGAGCTTCGTTTTTGCAAACAGTACAGACGCTCTCAAATGAGACATAAATATATCGAGTCCACTATCACTAAGGTGTACGCGGTCATTCCGGAATAACTCTGGGAACCTAGCATTTATGGATGTATGGTGAATCACAGATCCTTTGCACAGCTGCGTCTGTCTCCACATAAAGCTATTGTGCAGTCTTCAAATTTTTGTGCCTTGTGAACTGGAGGCGAATACCTTAACTACTGTGCTAATGGTTTGGAAATAATGCCAGCCATGCAAAGCTACAATGTCTTCCATACATTCAAACCACCAAATGAGCAAGAAAGAGCCAAAGGAGGAGGTGTATCCATCTCCATAAAGAATAAGTACACCTGAAGACCATCAAACAGTAGGATTCAAAGGAGGAGGCGTACCCATCTCCATAAAGAATAAGTATACCTGAAGACCATCAAACAGTAGGATTCAAAGGAGGAGGCGTACCCATCTCCATAAAGAATAAGTATACCTGAAGACCATCAAACAAGTAGGATTCAAAGGAGGAGGTATATCCATCTCCCTAAAGAATAAGTATACCTGAAGACCATCAAACAGTATGATTCAAAGGAGGAGGCATATCCATCTCCATAAAGAATAAGTATACCTGAAGACCATCAAACAGTAGGATTCAAAGGAGGAGGCGTATCCATCTCCATAAAGAATAAGTATGCCTGAAGACCATCAAACAGTAGGATTCAAAGGAGGAGGTGTATCCATCTCCATAAAGAATAAGTACACCTGAAGACCATCAAACAGTAGGATTCAAAGGAGGAGGCATATCCATCTCCATAAAGAATAAGTACACCTGAAGACCATCAAACAGTAGGATTCAAAGGAGGAGGTGTATCCATCTCCATAAAGAATAAGTACACCTGAAGACCATCAAACAGTATGATTCAAAGGAGGAGGTGTATCCATCTCCATAAAGAATAAGTACACCTGAAGACCATCAAACAGTATGATTCAAAGGAGGAGGTGTATCCATCTCCATAAAGAATAAGTACACCTGAAGACCATCAAACAGTATGATTCAAAGGAGGAGGTGTATCCTTCTCCATAAAGAATAAGTACACCTGAAGACCATCAAACAGTAGGATTCAAAGGAGGAGGTGTATCCATCTCCATAAAGAATAAGTACACCTGAAGACCATCAAACAGTTGGATTCAAAGGAGGAGGTGTATCCATCTCCATGAAGAATAAGTACACCTGAAGACCATCAAACAGTAGGATTAAAAGGAGGAGGCGTATCCATCTCCATAAAGAATAAGTACACCTGAAGACCATCAAACAGTAGTATTCAAAGGAGGAGGCATATCCATCTCCATAAAGAATAAGTACACCTGAAGACCATCAAACAGTAGGATTCAAAGGAGGAGGCATATCCATCTCCATAAAGAATAAGTACGCCTGAAGACCATCAAACAGTAGGATTCAAAGGAGGAGGCATATCCATCTCCATAAAGAATAAGTACACCTGAAGACCGTCAAACAGTAGGATTCAAAGGAGGAGGCGTATCCATCTCCATAAAGAATAAGTACACCTGAAGACCGTCAAACAGTAGGATTCAAAGGAGGAGGCGTATCCATCTCCATAAAGAATAAGTATACCTGAAGACCATCAAACAAGTTGGATTCAAAGGAGGAGGTGTATCCATCTCCATAAAGAATAAATACACCTGAAGACCATCAAACAGTATGATTCAAAGGAGGAGGTGTATCCATCTCCATAAAGAATAAGTACACCTGAAGACCATCAAACAGTAGGATTCAAAGGAGGAGGCGTATCCATCTCCATAAAGAATAAGTACACCTGAAGACCATCAAAACAGTATGATTCAAAGGAGGAGGCGTATCCATCTCCATGAAGAATAAGTACACCTGAAGACCATCAAACAGTATGATTCAAAGGAGGAGGTGTATCCATCTCCATAAAGAATAAGTACACCTGAAGGCTATCAAACAGTATGATTCTCTTGAGTTACTCCATGTACAACTAGCCATAGGCAAAACCCCTACCACATAATTGCTAGTTATGTCCCCCACCATGCACCAGGAAAAATGTACCATGTACCTGGACTCACAGGAGTCACTCAGCATGCAGCCCAATACCTTACTCATGAGTGATTTTAACTATCCTGCCATTGACTGAACATATGACCACTAAAATGTAGGCTCAGAGGTTTTTGGACCTCACAGTTGGTCGGCACACCCACTAGGGGCTGAAATATCCTGGACATAGTACTCCTTAACATGGGGGAGTGTTGCTCTACCCCGTATATAATGTCCTCTTTGGTAAGACTGGACTACAAAATGGCCTCCTTTGAAATATGTTTAAGGCCAGATACCATATCAAGGTCAAAAACACTAAAGAATTTCTCCAAGACAGATTATTTCCTACTAAATGATGGCATAAGAAATTTCAAAGTTCGCCCAAACCCTGAAAACAGAGAATGCTATGCAGAGGTCTACACCAGTTCCCTGTATAGCCACTTAAGCAGTTGTATAGACTCAGCTGTACCAGACTGGATTTAACGCTGGTCTTGCCGGAAATACAAGCCACCCTGGTGGACCGTTGGTATAAACAGGCTATACAACAGAAAATTAATGCGCAACAATAAGCAAGAACAGGCTCAGCAGAAGAAGAACAAATCCCTGACTAGTCTAAAACAAATCGGAGATCTGGTCAAATCCTCAAAAGCAAATTATGAAACAATAACCTTCTTAGCCAAGGGAAATCGGAAAGCATTTTAACTACATCCGGAATCTTCCATTTTACCCGTATCTGTGCATTTTCACTTACGGATTTATAGATTAGCCAATGGCCATCAAATACTTGTGGTCTTAGTCAGCAAAAGAATTCAGTGATTCTCATGGGGCGAAAAATTGTTATGCAAGTATGTACAATCGTAATCCGTGTATGTCCTTTTCATCTTCATCCAAAAAAGTCCCAGTCATGACTTACGGCTGCCAGAAACTTTTGAATGTCATTTTAAATGATTTGACATGCTGATGGCAAGTCAGCATGGGAAAGTCTTGGGCCAGCTGTGGGGCTAGTGAAATATTGTTTTTTTAACTCCATATTACCACTTTTTAATGTGGGAGGAAAGAGGTTTGTCTCCCACCACAACATGTGTACATACATTATATTATTTATAATCTAATAA